>NC_032023.1:10707354-10708744 GCF_001865875.1 Lupinus angustifolius
ATAGGATGAGGATGGGGACGAAGATAGGATGAGGAAGATGATGAGGATGAAGAGGGGAGGAGGAGGAGGATGAGGATAGGATGAGGAGGAGGAGGAGGAGTGGATGAGGACGAGAATTAGAATGAGGAGAGAATGAGGATGAGGATGAGGATAGGATGAGGACGATAAAGAAGATGAGGATAAGGATAGGACGAGGACGAGGACAAGGATAGCATGACGATGAGAATGTGGAAGATGATGAGGATGAGGATGAGGATGAGGATAAGGATAGGATGAGGAGGAGGATGAGGATACTGAAGAGGATGAGTATAGGATAGGATGGGGATGAGGATGAGGATGAGGATAGGATGAGGATGAGGAAAGGATGAGGATGAGAATGTGGAAGTCGATAAGGATAAGGATGAGGATAGGATGAGCATGAGGATGATCAAGAGGATGAGCATGAGGATAGGCTATGGATGAAGATGAGGATAGGATATGGATGAGGATGAGGATAGGATGAGGACGAGAATGAGGATGAGGATAGGATGTGGATGAGGATGAGGATGAGGTGGGATGAGGATGCGGATAGGAGAGGATGAGGATGTGGCTGAGGATGAGGATAGGCTGAGGATGAGGAGTAGGATGATGATGAGGATTGGATGAGGATGAGGATGAGGATGAAGATGAGGATGAGGATGAGGATGAGGAGGAGGAGGATGAGGATGAGGATGCGAAAGAGGATGAGGACGAGGAGGAGGAGGAGGAGGATGAGGATAGGAAGAGGATGAAGATAGGATGGGGAAAAGAATGAGGATGAGGATGAGGATGAGGATGAGGATGAGGATGAGGATAGGATGAGGAGGAGGATAGAATGAGAAGGAGGATGATGATGAGGAAAAGGATGAGGATGAGGATAGGATGAGGACGAGAATGAGGATGAGGATAGGATGAGGATGAGGATGAGGATGAGGATGAGATTGAGGATATGATGTGGACGAGAATGAGGATAGGACGAGGATGATAATAAGGATGAGGACGGGCATGAGGATAGGATGATGATGAGGATAGGCTGAGGATGAGGAAGTGGATGAGGATGAGGATAAGATGAGGATGGGGATGAGCAAGAGGATGCGGATGAGGATGAGGATGAGGATAGGATGAGGACGAGAATGAGGATTAGAAGATGGGAGAGGATGAGGACGAGGATCAGGATAGGATGAGGAGGAGGATGAGGATGAGGATAGGATGAAGAGGAGAATGTGAAAGAGGATGAGGATGAGGAGGAGGATGATGATGATAATGAGGATAGGATGAGCAAGAGGATGAGGATGAGGACGAGAATGAGGATGAGGATGAGGATAGGACTAGGACGAGGATTAGGATAGGATGAGGACGAGCATGAGGATGA
>NC_032023.1:10708844-10710941 GCF_001865875.1 Lupinus angustifolius
GGAGGAGGAGGAGGAGGAGGAGGAGGAGGAGGAAGAGGATTGGATGAAGACGAGAATCAGAATGAGGATAGGATGAGGACGATAAAGAGGATGAGGATAAAGATAGGATGAGGATGAGGATAAGAATGTGGAAGAGGTTGAGGATGAGGATATGGATAAGGATAGGATGAGGAGGAGGAGGAGGATAATGAAAGGATGAGGATAAGGATAGGATGAGGAACAGGATGAGGTAGAGGATGAGGATGAGAATAGGATGAGGACGAGAATGAGGATGAGGATACGATGAGGATGAGGATGAGGATGATGATAGGATGTCGACGAGAATGAGGATCAGGATAGGTTGAGGATGAGGAAGTGGATGAGGATGAGGATAGGATGAGGATGTTGAAGAGGATGAGGATGAGGGTAAGATGTGGATGAGGATAGGATGAGGATGTGGATAGGATGAGGAAGACGATGAGGATGAGGATAGGATGAGGATGTTGAAGAGGATGAGGATGAGGGTAAGATGTGGATGAGGATAGGATGAGGATGTGGATAGGATGAGGAAGACGATGAGGATGAGGATAGGATGAGGACGAGAATGTGGAACAGGATAGAGATGAGGATGAGGATGAGGATAGGATTAGGAGGAGGAAGAGGACGAGAATGACGATGAGGATAGGATGAGGACGAGGAAGAGGATGAGGATGAGGAGGAGGATGAGGATAGGATAAGGATGAGAATGAGGATGAGGAAAAGGATGAGGATAAAGAGGAGGATGAGGAGGAGGATGAGGATGAGGATAGGATTAGGGGGAGGATGAGGATGAGGATGAGGATGAGGAAGAGGATGCAAAGAGAACGAGCATGAGGATGAGGATAGGTTGAGGATGAGAAGGTGGAAGAGGATGAGGATCAGAATGTGGAAGAGGATGAGGATGAGAATGTTGACGCGGATGAGGATGAGGATAGGATGAGGATTAGGAGGATGAGGATTAGGATAGGATTAAGGGGAGGATGAGGATTAGGAAGAGGATAAGATGAGGACGAGCATGACGATGAGAATGTGGAAAAGGATGAGGATGAGAATGTGGAAGAGGATGAGGATGAGGATGAGGATAGGATGAGGAAGAGGATAGAATGAGAAGGAGGATGATGATGAGGAAAAGGATGAGGATAGGATGAGGAAGACGATGAGGATGAGGATAGGATGAGGAAAAGGATAGAATGAGAAGGAGGATGATGATCAGGAAAAGGATGAGGATAGGATGAGGACGAGAATGAGGATAGGACGAGGATGATAAAGAGGATGAGGACGGGGATGAGGATAAGATGATGATGAGGATAGACTGAGGATGAGGAAGTGGATGAGGATGAAGATAGGATGAGGATGGGGATGAGCAAGAGGATGAGGATGAGGATGAGGATGAGGACGAGAATGAGGATTAGAATATGGAAGAAGATGAGGACGAGCATCAGGATAGGATGAGGAGGAGGATGAGGATGAGGGTAGGATTAGGAGGAGGATGAGGATGAGGAAGAGGATACGATGAGGACGAGGATGAGGATGAGAAGCGGATGAGGATAAGGATAGGATGAGGATAAGGATAGGATGAGGATAGGATGACGAGGAGGATAGAATGAGGAGGAGGATGAGGATGAGGACGAGAATGAGGATGAGAAGAGGATGACGGTGAGGATGAGGATAGGATATGGTTGAGGATGAGGATAGGATATGGTTGAGGACGAGGATAGGATGAGGACGAGAATGTGGATGAGGATCGGATGTGTATGAGGATGAGTATGAGGATGGGATTAGGATGAGGATGTGGATAAGGATAAGGATAGGATGAGGATGAGGATTAGGGGATGAGGTTGAGGATGAGTATGAGGTTAGGATGAGGATGAGGATGAGGATGAGAATGAGGATAGGATGTGGACGAGAATGAGGATAGGACGAGGATGATAATGAGGATGAGGACGGGGATGAGGATAGGATGATGATGAGGATAGACTGAGGATGAGGAATTGGATGAGGATGAAGATAGGATGAGGATGGGGATGAGCAAGAGGATGAGGATGAGGATGAGGACGAGAATGAGGATTATAATATGGA
>NC_032023.1:10711041-10711972 GCF_001865875.1 Lupinus angustifolius
GATGAGGATAGGATGAGGATAAGAATGTGGAAGAGGTTGAGGATGAGGATATGGATAAGCATAGGATGAGGAGGAGGAGGAGGATAATGGATAAGGATTGGATGAGGACTAGAATGAGGATGTGGATAGGATGTGGATGAGCAAGAGGATGAGGATGAGGATGAGGACGAGAATGAGGATTATAATATGGAAGAGGATGAGGATGAGGAAGAGGATACGATGAGGACGAGGATGAGGATGAGGATGAGGATAGGATGAGGAGGAGAATGTGGAAGAGGATGAGGAGGAGGAGGAGGATGATGATGAGGATAGGATGAGCAAGAGGATGAGGATGAGGACGAGAATGAGGATGAGAAGAGGATGACGATGAGGATGAGGATAGGATATGGTTGAGGATGAGGATAGGATGAGGGCGAGAATGTGGATGTGGATAGGATGTGCATGAGGATGAGTATGAGGATGGGATTAGGATGAGAATGTGGATGAGGAGAAGGATAGGATGAGGATGAGGATTAGGGTGAGGATAGGTTGAGGATAGGATGAGGAGGAGGATGAGGAGGAGGAGGAGGAAGAGGATTGGATGAAGACGAGAATCAGAATGAGGATAGGATTAGGATGAGTATAGGATGAGGACGATAAAGAGGATGAGGATAAAGATAGGATGAAGATGAGGATAGGATGAGGATAAGAATGTGGAAGATGATGAGGATGAGGATAAGGATAAGGATAGGATGAGGAGGAGGATGAGGATAATGAAGAGGATGAGGATGAGGATAGGATGAGGACTAGAATGAGGACGAGATTGAGGAGAGGATGAGGATGAGGATAGGATGAGGACTAGAATGAGGACGAGATTGAGGAGAGGATGAGGATGAGGATAGGATGAGGATGAGGATGAGGATAGGAGGAGGATGAGTTTGGAGATGAGGAA
>NC_032023.1:10712072-10712841 GCF_001865875.1 Lupinus angustifolius
AGGATGAGGGTAAGATGAGGATGAGGATGAGGATAGGATGAGGATGAGCATGTGGAAGAGGATGAGCATGAGGATGAGGATAGGATTAGGAGGAGGAAGAGGACGAGAATGACGATGAGCATAGGATGAGGACGAGGAAGAGGATGAGGATGAGGATAGGATGAGTACGAGAATGTGGAAGAGGATAGAATGACGATGAGGATAGGATGTGGAGGAGAATGAGGATGAGGATAGGATGAGGATGTGGATCAGGATCAGGAAGAGGATGAGGATAATATGAGAACGAGAATGAGGATGTGGATAAGATGAGAACGAGAATGAGGATGAGGACGAGAATGAGTATGAGGATAGGATGAGGATGAGAATGAGGATGAGGATAGGATGAGGATGAGGATGATGATGAGGATGAGGATAGGATGAGGACGAGGATAGGATGAGGATGAGAATATGGAAGAGGATGAGGATGAGGATGAGGATAGGATGAGGACGAGAATCAGGACGAGGAAGAGGATGAAGATAAGATGAGTACGAGAATGAGGATGAGGATTACGATATGATGAGGACGAGAATGAACATGAGGAGGAAGATGAGGATAGGATGAGGATGAGGATGAGGATAAGGATGAGGATAGGCTGTGGATAGGATAGGATGAGAATGACGATGAGGATAGGATGAGGACGAGGACGAGGATGAAGATAGGATGAGGACGAGAATGACGATAAAGATATGATGAGAATGAGGATGAGGATGAGGATGAGGAAGAGGACGA
>NC_032023.1:10712941-10713278 GCF_001865875.1 Lupinus angustifolius
GAGGATGAGGATGAGGAAGAGGATGAGGATGAGGATAGGATGAGGACGAGGATAGGATGAGGATGAGCATGTGGATAGGATGAGGACAAGGATGAGGATGAGGAAGAAGACGAGGATAAGATGAGGATGAGGATGAGGATGAGGATAGGATGAGGACGAGAATGAGGATGAGGATTAGGATAGGACGAGGACGAGGATGAGGATCACGATGAGGATGAGGATCAGGATAGGATGGGGAAGAGGATGAGGATGAGGATAGGAGAGGATGAGAATGAGGATAAGGATAGGATGAGGACGAGGATGAGAATGAAGATGAGGATGAGGATAGGATTAGGAT
>NC_032023.1:10713378-10714202 GCF_001865875.1 Lupinus angustifolius
ATAGGATGAGGATGAGAATGTGGAAGAGGATGAGGATAAGGATAAGGATAGGATGAGGAGGAGGAGGAGGATGAGGACGAGGAGGAGGAAGAGGATGTGGATAGGATGAGGATGAGGTTGAGGATGAGGATAGGATGAGGATAAGGATAGGTTGAGCACGAGGATGAGGATGAAGATAAGGAAGAGGATGAGGATAGGACTAGGACGAGAATGATGATGAGGATAGGATGAGGATGAGCAAGATGATGAGGATGAGGATAGGATGAGGACGAAAATGAGGATGAGGATCAGGATAAGGATAGGATAAGGATGAAAATGAGGATGAGAATGAGGATGAGGATAGGATAAGGATGATGATGAGGATGAGGATAGGATGACGACAAGGATGAGGATGAGGATGAGGATGAGGATAGGATAGGATAGGATGAGGTTGAGAATATGGAAGAGGATGAGGATGAAGATGAGAATGAGTATGAGGATAGGATTAGGACGAGAATCAGGATAGGATCAGGATAAGGACAGGATGAGGATGAGAATGTGGAAGAGGAAGCGGGTGAAGATGAGGATGAGTGTGAGGATGAGTATTTGGATAAGGATAGGTTGAGGAAGAGGATAGGATGAGGATGAGGATGAGGATGAGGACGAGCATGAGGATGAGGAGAGGATGTGAATGAGGACGAGAATGAGGATAGGATAGGATGAGGATGAGGATAAGAATTGGATGAGGATGAGAATGTTGAAGAGGATGATAATGAGGATGAGGATAGGATGCGAATGAGGATGAGGATAGGATGAGGATGAGGATGAGGACGAGAATGAGGATA
>NC_032023.1:10714302-10714751 GCF_001865875.1 Lupinus angustifolius
ACCAGGATGAAGATAAGAGGAGGACGAGAATGAGGATGAGGATGAGCAAGAAGATGAGGATGAGGATAGGATGAGGACAAAAATGAGGATGAGGACGAGGATATGACGAGGATAAGATGAGGATAAGGATGAGGACGAGCAGAAGGATGAGGATAGAATGTGAATGAGGACGAGGATGAGGATAAGATAGGAGGAGGATGAGGATAGGATGAGGATGATAATGTGGAAGAGGATGAGGATAGGATGAGGACTGGGATGAGGATGAGGATGAGGATGAGGACGAGAATGAGAATGAGAATGAGGATAGGATTAGGATGAGGATGAGGATAGGAAGAGGACGAGAATGAGGATGAGGATGAGGATGAGAACGAGAATGAAGATAGGATGAAGATGAGGATGAGGATAGGATGAGGACGAGAATGAGGATGAGGATGAGGATAGGATGAGGA
>NC_032023.1:10714851-10716950 GCF_001865875.1 Lupinus angustifolius
GAGGATAAGGATCAGGATAAGGATAGGATAAGGATGAAAATGAGGATGAGAATGAGGATGAGGATAGGATAAGGATGATGATGAGGATGAGGATAGGATGACGACGAGGATGAGGATGAGGATGAGGATAGGATAGGATAGGATGAGGTTGAGAATATGGAAGAGGATGAGGATGAAGATGAGAATGAGTATGAGGATAGGATGAGGACGAGAATCAGGATAGGATCAGGATGACGAAGAGGATGAGGATGATGATGAGAATGAAGACGAGAATGAGGATGACGAGGATGAGGATAGGATGAGGATAAGGACAGGATGAGGATGAGAATGTGGAAGAGGAAGCGGGTGAAGATGAGGATGAGTGTGAGGATGAGTATTTGGATAAGGATAGGTTGAGGAAGAGGATAGGATGAGGATGAGGATGAGGACGAGCAGGAGGATGAGGAGAGGATGTGAATGAGGACGAGGAGGAGGATAGGATAGGATGAGGATGAGGATAAGAATTGGATGAGGATGAGAATGTGGAAGAGGATGATCATGAGGATGAGGACAAAAATGAGGATGAGGACGAGGATGAGGACAAGGATATGACGAGGATAGGATGAGGATAAGGATGAGGACGAGCAGGAGGATGAGGATAGAATGTGAATGAGGACGAGGATGAGGATAGGATAGGATGAGGATGAGGATAGGATGAGGATGATCATGTAGAAGAGGATGAGGATAGGATGAGGACCAGGATGAGGATGAGGATGAGGATGAGGAAGAGGATAAGATGAGGATGAGGAAGATGAGGATAGGAGGAGGATGAGAATGAGGATAGGATGAAGAGGAGGATGAGGAGGAGTATGAGAATGAGGATAGGATTAAGAGGAGGATGAGGAGGAGGATGAGGATAAGGAAGAGGATGAGGATGAGGATAGGATGAGGACGAGAATGAGGATGAGGATAAGATGAGGGCGGGAATGAGGATGAGGATATGATTATGACGAGGATGAGGATAGGACGAGGAAGTGGATGAGGAGGAGGATAGGATGAGGATGTGGAAGAGGATGAGGATGAGATTGAGGATAGGATGAGTATGAGGAAGAGGTTGAGCATGAGGATGAGGATGAGGATGAGGATGAGGATGAGGATGAGTGTAGGATGTGAATGAGGAAGAGGATGAACATAGGATGACGATAAGAATGAGGATGAGGATGAGGATGTGGATGAGGATAGGATGAGGATGAGAATGTGGAAGAGGATGAGGATAGGATGAGGACGACGATGAGGATGAGGATGAGGACGAGGAGAATAGGATGGGGATGAGGATAGGATGGGCATGAGGATGAGGATGTTGATAGGATTTGGATGAGGATAAGGATAGGATGAGGATGAGGATAGGTTGAGGATGAGCATGAGAATTAGGATGAGGATCGGATGAGGAAGAGGATGAGGATGAGGATAGGATAATGATTACGATGAGGATGAGGATGAGGATAGGAGGAAGATGAGGATGAGCATAGGATGAATAGGATGAGGATAGGACGAGGATGAGGATGATGAAGAGCATCATGATAGGATCAGGCCGAGAATGAGGATGATGATAGGACGAGGATGAGCAAGAGGGTCAGGATGAGGATGAGTATGAGGTTGAGGATAGGATGAGGATTAGGTTGAGGTTGAGGAAGAGGAGAGGATAAGGATGAGGATGAGGATAGGATGAGGATGAGGACGAGAATGTGGATGAGGATAGGATGTGTATGAGGACGAGGATGAGGATAGGATAGGATGAGGATGAGGATAGGATGAGGATGAGAATGTGGAAGAGGATGAGGATGAGTATAGGATGCGGACGAGAATGAGGATGAGGAAGAGGATCATGATAGGATTAGGACGAGAATAAGGAGGTGGAGGAGGATCAGGATAGGATCAGTGCTAGAATGAGGATGAGGATTGGATGAGGATGAGCAAGAGGATGAGGACGAGGATAGGATGAGTACGAGAATGGGTACGAGAATGAGGAAGAGGATAAGGATGAGGACGAGGATGAGGATAGGATGAGGATGAGGATGAGGATGAGGATGAGGATGAGGATGAGGATGAGGATGAGGATG
>NC_032023.1:10717050-10720147 GCF_001865875.1 Lupinus angustifolius
TGGAAGAGGATGAGGATAAGGATAAGGATAGGATGAGGAGGAGGATGAGGATGAGGAAGAGGATGAGGATGAGAATGAGTATGTGGATAGGATGAGGATGAGGTTGAGGAAGAGGATAGGATGAGGATGATGATGAGGACGAGAAGTAGGATGAGGATAGGATGTGCATGAGGACGAGGATAGGAGAGGATGAGGATGAGGATAGGGTGAGGATGAGATTGTGGAAGAGGATGAGGAAGAGGATGAGGATAAGACGAGGACGAGAATGAGGATGAGGATATGATGAGGATGAGGATGAGGATAGGATGAGGATTAGCATGAGATGAGGATGAAGATAAAGATGAAGATAGGATGAGAATAGGATGAGGATAGGATGAGGATAACGATAGGATGCGGATGAGGATGAGGATAGGATTTGGATGAGGATGAGGATAGGATGAGGATAAACAAGAGGATGAGGATGAGGATAGGATAAGGACGAGAACGAGGATGAGGATGAGGATGAGGATAGGATGAGGATGAGGATAGGATGAGGATGAGGATGAGGATGAGAAAGAGTATAGGATGAGGATGAGGATGAGGATAGGATAAGGATTAGGATGAGGATGAGGATGAGGATAGGAGGAAGATAGGAATGAGCATAGGATGAATAGGATGAGGATGACAATATGAGGACGACGACGATGAGGATGAGGATAGGATGAGGACGAGCAAAAGGATGAGGATGAGGAATAGAATGAGTATAGGATTTGGATGTGTGTGAGGATGAGGACGATATTGAGGATAAGGATAGGATGTGGATGAGGATGAGGATGAGGATATGAGGACGACGATGATGAGGATGAGAACGAGGAGAATAGGATGAGGATGAGGACGAGAATGAGGATGAGGATAGGATGTGGATGAGGATGAGGGGGGGATGAGGATGAGGATAGGTTAAGGATGTGGATGAGGATGAGGAGGAGGATGAGGATGAGGATTTTGGTGAGGTTAGGAAGAGGGTGAGGATAGGATCAGGATAGGATGCGGAGGAGGATGAGGATGAGGATAGGATGCGGAGTAGGATGAGGATGAGGATGAGGACTTGGATGAGGATGTGGAAGAGGATAGGATGAGGACGAGAATGAGCATGAGGATAGGATGAGGATGACGATGAGGATATGATGAGGATAGGAGGAGGACAAGAATGAGGATGAGGGCGAGGATAGGATGAGGATGAGGATAGGATGAGGATGAGAATGTGGAGAAGGATGAGGATGAGGATAGGGTGAGGACGACGATGAGGATGAGGATGAGGACAAGGAGAATAGGATGAGGATGAGGATACGATGAGGATGAGCAAGAGGATGAGGATGTGGATATGATTAGGTTTATGATGAGGATAGGATGAGGAAGACGATGAGGATGAGGATGAGGATTGGATGAGGATGAGGTTGAGGAAGAGGAGAGGATGAGGATGAGTATGAGGATTAAGATAAGGATAAGGACTAGCATTTGGATGAGGACGAGGATGAGGATAGGATAGGTTGAGGATGAGGATAGGATGAGGATGAGAATGTGGAAGAGGATGAGGTTGAGTATAGGATGAGGACGAGAATGAGGATGAGGAAGAGCATCAGGATAGGAACAGGACGAGAATGAGGATGAGGATAGGACGAGGATGAGCAAGAGGATGAGGATGAGGCTAGGATGAGGAAGAGGATGAGGATGAGGACGAGAATGTGGATGAGGATAGGATGTGAATGAGAACGAGGATGATGATAGGATAGGATGAGGATGAGGATAGGATGAGGATGAGAATGTGGAAGAGGATGGATGAGTATAGGATGCGGACGAGAATGAGGATGAGGAAGAGGATCAGGATTGGATCAGGACGACAATGAGGATGTGGATAGCATAAGGGTGAGGATGAGCAAGAGGATTAGGATAAGGATGAGGATAGGATGAGTACAAGAATGAGGATGAGGATAGGATGATGACGAGAATGAGGATGACGATAGATTGAGGATGAGCATGAGGATAGGATGAGGAGGAGGATGAGGATGAGCATGAAGAAGAGGATGGGATGAGGACGAGAATGAGAATGAGGATAGGATGATGATGAGGATCAGGATTGGATGAGGACGAGAATGAGGATGAGGATAAGGAGGAGGATGAGGATAGGACGAGGAAGAGAATGAGGATGAGGATAGGATGAGGATGTGCAAGAGGATGAGTGTGAGGATAGGATGAGGACGAGAATGAGGATGAGGATGAGGATGAGGATCGGATGAGGACGAGGATGAGGATAGGATGAGGATAGGATGAGGACGAGGATAGGATGAGGATGAGGAAGAGGACGAGGATAAGATGAGGATGAGAATGAGGATGAGGATGAGGATGAGGATAGGTTGAGGACGAGAATGAGGATGAGGATGAGGATAGGACGAGGACGAGGATGAGGATGACGATAGGATGAGGATGAGGATAGGATGAGGAGGAGGACGAGGAGGATGAGGACGAGGAGGATGAGGACGAGGATGTGGATGAGGAAGAGGATAGGAGGAGGATGAGGATGAGGACGAGAATGAGAAGGAAGATAGGATTAGGATGACGATGAGGATAGGATGAGGACGAGAAAGAGAATGAGGATAGGATTAGGATGAGGATGAGGACAGGAAGAGGACGAGAATGAGGATGAGGATGACAATAGGATGAGGATGAGAATAAGAATGAAGATAGGATGAAGGTGAGGATAAAGATAGGATGAGGACTAGAATGAGGATGAGGATGAGGATAGGATGAGGATGAGAATGTGGAAGAAGATGAGGATAAGGATAAGGATAGGATGAGGAGGAGGAGGAGGATGAGGATGAGGATGAGGATGAGGATGAGGATGTGGATAGGATGAGGATGAGGTTGAGGAAGAGGACAGGATGAGGATGAGGATAGGTTGAGCACGAGGATGAGGATGAAGATAAGTAAGAGGATGAGGATAGGACTAGGACGAGAATGATGATGAGGATAGGATGAGGATGAGCAAGAGGATGAGGATGAGGATAGGATGAGGACGAGAATGAGGATGAGGATGAGGATGAGGATAGGATGAGGATGAGAA
>NC_032023.1:10720247-10721329 GCF_001865875.1 Lupinus angustifolius
ATGAGGACGAGAATGAGGATGAGGATAAGATGTGGATGAGGATGAGGATGGGATGAGGATGAGGATGTGGATGAGGAAGCGGATGAGAATGAGGATAGGATGAGCATGACAATGAGGATAGGCTAAGGATGAGGATGAGGATTAGGATAGGATGAGCATGAGAATGTGGAAGAGGATGAGGATAGGATGAGGAGGAGGATGAGGATGAGGATAGGATGAGGATGAGGATGAGGATAACAAGAGGATGAGGATAGGAAGAGGATGAGAATGTGGAAGAGCATGAGGATGAGGATAAGGATAGGATGAGGAGGAGAATGCGGATGAGGGTAGGAGGAGGACAAAATGAGGATGAGGATAGGATGAGGATGAGGTTAGCATGAGGACGAGGATAGGATGAGGATGAGAATGTGGAAGAGCATGAGGATGAGGATAAGGATAGGATGAGGAGGAGAATGAGGATGAGGGTAGGAGGAGGACAAAATGAGGATGAGGCTAGGATGAGGATAAGGTTAGCATGAGGACGAGGATAGGATGAGGATGAGAATGTGGAAGAGGATGGGGATAGGATGAGGACGAGGATCAGGATGAGGAAGAGGATGAGGATGAGAATGAGGTTGAGGATTGAGGATGAGGATAGGAGGAGGATGAGAATGTGGATGAGGATAGGATAGGATGAGGAGGACGATGAGGATGAGGATGAGGATGAGGAAAGGATGAGGACGAGAATGAGAATGAGGATAGGATTAGGATGAGGATGAGGATAGGAAGAGGACGAGAATGAGGATGAGGATGAGAATAGGATGAGGGTAGGATGAGGATAGGAGGAGGAGGAGGATAGAACGAGGATGAGGATGTGGATAGGATGAGGACGAGGATGAGGATAAGGATAGGATGAGGACGAGGATAGGATGAGGATGAGCATGTGGAAGAGGATGAGGATGAAGATGAGGATAGGATGAGGACGAGGATGAGGATAAGGATAGGATGAGGACGAGGATAGGATGAGGATGAGCATGTGGAAGAGGATGAGGATGAAGATGAGGATAGGATGAGGACGAGGATGAGGAAAAGAATGAGGATGA
>NC_032023.1:10721429-10725406 GCF_001865875.1 Lupinus angustifolius
TGAGGATAGGATGAGGATGAGGATGAGCAAGAGGATGAGGATGAGGATAGGATGTGGTTGAGGATGAAGATAGGATGAGGACGAGTATGAGGATAAGGATAAGATGTGGATGAGGATGAGGGTGGGATAAGGATTTGGATTAGGAAGCGGATGATGATGAGGATAGGCTAAGGATGAGGATGAGGATGAGGATTAGGTTGAGGATTAGGATAGGATGAGGATAGGATGAGGATGAGAATGTGGAAGAGGATAAGGATGAGGATGAGGATAGGATGAGGACGAGGATGAGGATGAGGATGAGGATAGGATGAGGACGAGGATGAGGATGAGGATGAAGATAGGATGAGGATGAGAATGAGGATGAGGATGAGGATGAGGATGAGGATAAGAAGTGGATGAGGATAGTATGAGGATGAGAATGGAGAAGGTCATGAGGATGAGGATAAGGATAGGATGAGGAGGAGGACGAAATGAGGATGAGGATGAGGGTAGGAGGAGGACGAAATGAGGTTGAGGATAGGATGAGGATGAGGATATCATGAGGACGAGGATAGCATGAGGATGAGAATGTGAAAGAGGATGAGCATAGGATGAGGACGAGGATTAGGATGAGGAAGAGGATGAGGATGAGAATGAGGTTGAGGATGAGCATAGGATGAGGATGTGGATGAGCAAGAGGATGAGGATGAGGATATGATGAGGACGAGAATGAGGATGAGGATGAGGACGAGGATGAGGATGAGGATAAGATGAGGACGAGGATGAGGATGAGGATAAGATGAGGACGAGGATGAGGATGAGGATAAGATGAGGACGAGGATGAGGATGAGGACGAGGATGAGGATAGGATGAGGACGAGGATATGATGTGGATGAGAATGTGGAAGAGGATGAGGTGGAAGATGAGGATAGGATGAGGACGAGAATGAGGATGAGGATGAGGATAGGATGAGGATGTGGAATAGGATGAGGATAGGATGAGGACGACGAGGAGAATAGGATGAGGATGAGGATATCATGAGGATGAGGATGAGGAAGAGGATGAGGATGAGGAGAGGATGAGGATGAGGATACGATGAGGATGAGGATAGGATGAGGATGAGGAGAAGGATGAGGATAAGGATGAGGATTACGACAAGATTGAGGACGAGGAAAGGATGAGGATGAGGATAGGAGGAGGACGGCGATGAGGATGAGGATGAGGATACGATGAGGATGAGGATAGGATGAGGACGAGGGTAAGGATTAGGATAAGATGAGGATGAGAATGAGGATGAGGATAGGATGAGGACAAGAATGAGGATGAGGATGGGGATAGGATGGGGATGAGGATGAGGATGAGTGTGAGGATAGGATGAGGAGGAGGATGAGGATGAAGATGAGGATGAGGAGGAGGAGGATAGGATTGGATGAGGATGAGGATGAGGATAGGATGTGGATGTGGACGAGGATGAGGATAGGATGAGGATGAGGATTGGATGAGGACAAGAATGAGGATGAGGATAGGATGAGGATAAGAATGTGATAAAGGATAGGATGAGGAGGATAATGAGGATGAGGAAGAGTATGAGGATGAGGATAGAATGAGAACGAGAATGAGGATAGGATTAGGATAGGATGAGGATGAGGAAGAGGATGACGATGAGGATATGATGAGGACGAGGATAGGATGAGCACGAGCATGTGGAAGAGGATGAGGATGAGGATAAGATGAGGACGAGGATGACGATAGGATGAGGACGAGGATGAGGATGAGGATTGGATGAGGACGAGGATGATGACGAGGATACGACGAGGAGGAGGATGAGGATGATGACGAGAATGAGGACGAGCATGAGGATGAGGATAGAATGAGGACGAGGATGAGGATAGGACGAGGATTGGATGAGGACGAGAATGAGGATTAGGATGAGGAGGAGGATGAGTGATATGATCCTCAAAGAGCCTAATCTTGATCTTGGTGGTCTAGAAGGCATAATTGTCCTATGACTAGGGCTCGGGCAAAAAGGGCTCACAATGCCCTTGGACACCTCATAATATTGATCCATGATGGTGAGCCAAAAATAGCCCAAGGGAGTGTAAAGATGTTTGCTAGCATCTTGGTCCATGGCTCTGACCGAGCCAAGGCTAGACTAGGCCATGCGCAGGACTCAGGCCACGTGTCTGGGCAAGGCGCCAAAAAGGGCCCTAGCATGGAGCCATACGCATCAGGCTCAATTCCTGACCGAGACAACCCTGACCGGGTTGGGGACTTTGGTGCACCCAGTGATGCACCAAGCGCTGGCCCAAACTGGCCTGGCCAGGAAATCTGACCGAGGCACATGCGCCTAGGATGCTGCATTAGGCGTTGGGCGTAGCCTGAGCGAGTCAGGCCTAGCCAATTTAATAAGTATTCAGTCATTTTAATTTCTATAATAAATGTGTGGGATAACTTTTGTCCAAAACTTAGTTTAATTAATTTAAGCATGTTTGTAATAAATCTGCCCATAAAAATTGACCAGAATAAAATTTGACTCGTGAGTAGTTAAGACAAGCCTAAAAGTGTAACCGACATTTTAATGCTTGGACTAACTTAATATTTTAGTGAACCAAACTTATTCTAACTTTGTCTAATATTATTTGGCAGATAAATAGAGTCTAATATGGTCGTTGGAAGGCATTTGCTCGAGGGAATCTTCAAGGTGACCGTGGAGAGGCTTAAAGGAGCATTTATGCAGCTTAAAGGCTATGTCTGGGTCGTTGGAGCAAAGTTGCTCGTGTGGAAATTCCATATGGTCGTTTGAGACTTTAATGGTGCATTAAAGGTGCTTTATGCACATAACTTAGCCGTTGGTAGCCTACCAACTCATCCCAACGGAATCCTATGTTATTTAGTGTGCTCTTCAGCAACACTTAGCCGTGGGAAATTCATTCCTTGACAAATGAATCCTATGCCAACATCAAGTGGAACCGAGGAGCATTAACAAGGCATAAATCCAACATTTTCCATGTGCCAAAATTAGAAGAGTCCTATGTAGCTCATCAAGGCTTGCTCGTGAGCGTTAAGGAGTATTCAAGTTTCTTAACCATTTCACTTAATGATGGAGTCGTGCACTTAAGATGGAAGGGAATCCCATGCTCATCCAACCATGGCATTGAAGTTCAATTGGCAAAGTCATTAAGTTTGTTTTCAATTGTAATAAGGCACATGTGCCATTTCTTTTACTACTAGAATATAGTCTAAATTAGGAGTATATTCATTACTTTCAGAGTATCCAATGTAAGCGTGCAAGGCATGCACTTTATCCTCATCCTCATCCTCATCCTCATCCTCATCCTCATCCTATTCTCATTCTCATCCTCATCCTCATCCTCATCCTCATCCTCATCCGCATCCCCATCCTCATCCTCATCCTCATCCTCATCCTCATCCTCATCCTCATCCTCATCCTCATTCTCATCCTCTTCCTCATCCTTATCCTATCCGCATCCTCATCCTCATCCTCATCCTCTTACTAATGCTCATCGTCATCCTCATCCTATCCTTATCCTCATGCTCATCCTCATTCTATCCTCATCCTCATCCTCATCCTCATTCTCGTCCTCATCCTATCCTCATCCTCATCCTCTTCCGCCTGGTGATCCTCATCCTCTCCTCATCCTCATCCTATCTTATCATCTTCCTCATCCTCATCCACATCCACTTCCTCATTCTCGTCCTCATTCTATCCTCATCCTCATCCTCATCCTCTTCATTATCCTCATCCTCATCCTATCCTCGTCCTCTTCCTTTCCTCATCCTCCTATTCATCCTATCCTCATCCTCATCTTATCCCCATCCTCATCCTCATGCTCATCCTCGTCCTCATCCTCATCCTCACCATCATCCTCATCCTCATGCTCATCCTCATCCTCACCATCATCCTGATCCTCTTCCTCATCCTCATCCTCATCCTCATCCTCATCCTCATCCTCATCCTCATCCTCATCCTCAAGGAT
>NC_032023.1:10725506-10725836 GCF_001865875.1 Lupinus angustifolius
CATCCTCATCCTCATCCTATCCTCATCCTCGTCCACATCAATATCCTATCCTCATCTTCATGCTCGTCCTCATCCTATCCTCATCCTCATCCTCTTACTCATCCTCATCGTTATCCTCATTCTATCCTCATCCTTATCCTCATGCTCGTACTCATCCTATCCTCATCCTCATCCTCATCCTCATCCTCATCCTATCCTCATCCTCATCCTCATCGTTATCGTCATCCTCATCCTATCCTATCCTCATCCTCTTCCCTATCCTCTTCCTCATCCTCATCCTCATCCTCATCCTCATCCTCATCCTCATCCTCATCCTCATCCTCATCCTCA
>NC_032023.1:10725936-10726601 GCF_001865875.1 Lupinus angustifolius
TCATCCTCTCCTCATCCTCATCCTATGCTATCATCTTCCTCATCCTCATCCACATCCACTTCCTCATTCTCGTCGTCATCCTCATCCTATCCTCGTCCTCTTCCTATCCTTATCCTCCTACTCATCCTATCCTCATGCTCATCCTCATCCTCTTGTCCTCATTCTCGTCCTCATCCTTTTCCTCATCCTCATCCACATCCTCATCCTATCTTCATCCTCATTCTTGTCCTCATTCTCGTCCTCATCCTTTTCCTCATCCTCATCCTCGTCCTCATCCTATCCTCATGCTCATCCTCATCCTCATTCTATCCTCATCCAATCCTCATCCTCGTCCTCATCCACATCCTCATCTGATCCTCATCCTTTTCCTCATCCTTTTCCTCATTCTATCCAATCCTCATCCATTTCCTCATCCACATCCTCATCCTCGTCCTTATCCTCATCCTATCCTCATCCGCATCCTCATCCTCTTCCTCATCCTCATCCTCATCTGATCCTCGTCCTCTTCCTATCCTCTTCCTCATCCTTATCCTCATCCTCATCCTCATCCTAATACTCTTCCTCTTCCTCATCCTCTTCCTCATCCTCATCCTGTTCCTCATACTCATCCTCATCATATACTCATCCTCATCCTATCCTCATCCTTGTCCTCATCCTCCTCCTCC
>NC_032023.1:10726701-10726932 GCF_001865875.1 Lupinus angustifolius
TCCTCATCCTATCCTCATCCTCATCCTCATTCTCGTCCTCATCCTATCCTCATCCGCATCCTCTTTCGTATTCTCATCCTCATCCTCTCCTCATCCTCATCCTATCCTATCATCTTCATGATACTCATCCTCATCCACTTCCTCATTCTCGTCGTCATCCTATCCTCATCCTATCCTCATCCTATCCTCATCCTCATCCTCTTCCTCTTCCTCATCCTATCCTCATCCTCT
>NC_032023.1:10727032-10731719 GCF_001865875.1 Lupinus angustifolius
TCATGTCCTAATCCTATCCTCATCCTCATCCTCATCCTCATCCTCATCCTCATCCTCTTCCTACTCCTCGGCCTCATCCTATCCTCATCCTCATCATCATCTTCCTCCTCATCCTCCACCTCATCCTCATCCTCCTCCTCATCCTCTTCCTCATCCTCTTCCTCATCCTCTTCCTCATCCTCACCCTCATCCTCATCCTCATCCTATCCTCGTCCTCTTCTTATCCTCATCCTGCTAGTCATCCTCATCCTCATCCTCATCTTCATTCTCATCCTCATCGTCATCGTGATCCTCATCCTCATCCTCATCCTCATCCTCATCCTCATCCTCATCCTCATCCTCATCCTCTTCCTCATCCTAATATTCTTCGTCTTCCTCATCCTCTTCCTCATCCTCATCCTCATCCTTTTCCTCATCCTCATCCTCATCCTATACTCACCCTCATCTTATCCTCATCCTTGTCCTCATCCACATCCTATCCTCAAATTCATGCTCGTCCTCATCCTATCCTCATCCTGAGCCTCATGCTCGTCCTCATCCTATCCTCATCCTGAGCCTCATGCTCGTCCTCATCCTATCCTCATCCTGAGCCTCATGCTCGTCCTCATCCTATCCTCATCCTGAGCCTCATGCTCGTCCTCATCCTATCCTCATCCTCATCCTCATTCTCGTCCTCATCCTATCCCCATCCTCATCCTCTTTCGCATTCTCATCCTCATGCTCTCCTCATCCTCTCCTCATCCACATCCTATCCTATCATCTTCCTCCTCCTCATCCTCATCCACTTCCCCATTCTCGTCGTCATCCAATCCTCATCCTATCTCATCCTCATCCTCATCATCATCCTCATCCTCATCCTCATCCTCAACCACATCCTCGTCCTCATCCTCATCCTATCCTTATCCTCGTCCTCATCCACGTCTTATCCTCATCCTCATTCTCATCGTCATTCACGTCCTAATCCTATCCTCATCCACATCCTCATCCTCTTCCTCCTCCTCGTCCTCATCCTATCCTCATCCTCATCCTCATCTTCCTCCTCATCCTCCTCCTCATACTCATCCTCCTCCTCATCCTTATCCTCCTCCTCATCCTCATCCTCATCCTCATCCTCATCCTCATCCTCATCTTCATCGTGATCCTCATCCTCATCCTCATCCTCATCCTCATGCCCATCCTCATCATCATCCTTATCCTCATCCTCATCCTCTTCCTCATTCTCGTCCTCATCCTATCCTCATCCTCATCCTCTTCCGCATTCTCATCCTCATCCTCTCCTCATCCTCATCCTATGCTATCATCTTCCTAATCGTCATCCACATCCACTTCCTCATTCTCGTCGTCATCCTCATCCTATCGTCATCCTCTTCCTATCCTTATGCTCCTACTCATCCTATCCTCATCCTCATCCTCAACCTCATCCTCATCCACATCCTCATCTTATCTTCATCCTCATTCTCGTCCTCATTCTCGTCCTCATCCTCTTCCTTATCTTCATCCTCATCCTATCCTCATGCTCATCCTCATCCTCATTCTATCGTCATCAAATCCTCATCCTCGTCCTCATCCACATCGTATCCTCATCCACATTTTTGTTCTCATCCTCTCCGCATCCTCATCCTCATCCGCATCCTCATCCTCATCCTCATCATATCCTTGTCCTATTCCTATCCTCTTCCTCATCCTCATCCTCATCCTCATCCTCATCCACATCCTCATCCTCATCCCCATCCTCATCCTCATCCTCATCCTATCCTCATCCTCATCCTTACCCTCATTCTATCCTCATCCTCTCCTCATCCTCATACTATCCTCATCCGCATCCTCATCCTCTTCCACATCCTCTTCCTCATCGTCATCCTCATCTTATCCTCGTCCTCTTCCTATTCCTCTCCTCATCCTCATCCTCATCCTCATCCTCATCCACATCGTATCCTCATCCACATTCTTATCCTCATCCTATCCTCATCCTCATCCTCATCCTATCCTCATCTGCATCCTCTTCCTCAACCTCATCCTCATCTTATCCTTGTCCTCTTCCTATCCTCTTCCTCATTCGCATCCTCATCCTCATCCTCATCCTCTTCCTCATCCTCTTCCTAATGCTCATCCTATTCTTGTTCTCTTCTTATCCTCATCCTCATTCTCATCATATCGTCATCCTCATCCTGATCCTCATCCTATCCTCATCCTCATCCTCATTCTCGTCCTCTTCTTACCCTCATCCTCATCCTCTATCACATTCTCATCCTCATCCTCTCCTCATCCTCATCTTATCCTATCTTCTTCCTCATCCTTATCCTCATCCACTTCCTCATTCTCGTCGTCATCCTATCCTATCCTCATCCTCATCCTCTTCCTCATACTCCTCCTCATCCTCATCCACATCCTCATCCTCATCCTCGTTCTATCCTCATCCAATTCTCGTCCTCCTCCACATTCTTGTCCTCATCCTCTCCTCATCCTCATCCTATCCGCATCCTCATCCTCATCCTCATTCTCTTCCTCATCCTCATCCTCATCCTCAGCGTCATCCTCATCCTCAGCCTCATCGTCATCCTCATCCTATCCTCATCCTCATCCACATCCTCATCCTCATCCTGTCCTATCCTCGTCCTCATCCACATCATATCCTCATCCTCATTCTCGTCCTTGTCCTACCCTCATCCTCATCCTATCCTCATCCTCATCCTCATCCTCTTCTGCATTCTCATCCTCATCCTATCCTCATCCTCATCCTCATCCTCATCCTGTCTTATCCTCTTCCTCGTCCTCATCCTCATCCACTTCCTCATTCTCGTCCTCATCCTATCCTCATCCTATCCTCATCCTCATCCTCATCCCTCCTCATCCACATCCTCATCCTCATCCTCATCCTCATCCTCATCCTCATCCTCATCCCGTCCTATCCTCGTCCTCAGCCACGTCATATCCTCATCCTCATTCTCGTCCTCGTCCTATCCTCATCCTCATCCTATCCTCATCCTCATCCTCTTCTGCATTCTCATCCTCATCCTATCCTCATCCTCATACTCATCCTCATGCAATCCTCATCCTCATCCTCATCCTCATCGTCATCCTATCCTATCCTCTTCCTCAACCTCGTCCTCATCCACTTCCTCATTCTCGTACTCATCCTATCCTCATTCTAATCCTCATCCACTTCCTCATTACCGTCCTCATCCTATCCTCATCCTCATCATATCCTATCATCTTCCTCATCCTCATCCTCGTCCACTTCCTCATTCTCGTCCTCATCCTATCCTCATCCTCATCCTCATCCTATCCTCATCCTCATCCTCATCCTCCTCCTCATCCTTATCCACATCCTCATCCTCATCCAATCCTCATCCTCATCCTCATCCTCATCCTCGTTCTATCCTCATCCAATCCTCATCCTCGTCCTCATCCACATTCTTGTCCTCATGCTCTCCTCATCCTCATATCCTCATCCTCATCCTATCCTCATCCTTATCCTTTACTATCCTCTTCCTCATCCTCATCCACTTCCTCATTCTCGTCCTCATCCTATCCTCTTCCTATCCTCATCCTCATCCTCCTTCTCCTCCTCATCATGCTCATCCTTATCCTATCCTCATCCTCCTTGTCATCCTATCCACATCCTCCTCCTCATCCTATCCTCATCCTCATCCTATCCTCATCCTTATCCTTTACTATCCTCTTCCTCATCCTCATCCACTTCCTCATTCTCGTCCTCATCCTATCCTCTTCCTATCCTCATCCTCATCCTCCTTCTCCTCCTCATCATGCTCATCCTTATCCTATCCTCATCCTCCTTGTCATCCTATCCACATCCTCCTCCTCATCCTATCCTCATCCTCATCCTATCCTCATCCTTATCCTTTACTATCCTCTTCCTCATCCTCATCCACTTCCTCATTCTCGTCCTCATCCTATCCTCATCGTCATCCTCAACCTCATCCTCATCCTATCCTCATCCTCGTCTTCATCTCATCCTCATCCTCATCCTCATGCTCATGCTCATCCTCATCCTCGTCCTCATCCACATTCTTCTCCTCATCCTCTCCTCATCCTCATCCTCATCCTATCCGCATCCTCATCCTCATTCTCTTCCTCATCCTCATCCTCATCCTCATCCTCAGCCTCATCCTTATCCTATCATATCCTCGTCCTCATCCACGTCATATCCTCATCCTCATTCTCGTTCTCGTCCTATCCTCATCCTCATCCTATCCTCATCTTCATGCTCGTCGTCATCCTATCCTCATCTTCATCCTCATCCTCGTACTTATCCTCATCCTATCGTCATCCTTATACTCATGCTCGTCCTCATCCTATCCTCATCCTCATCCTCATCCTCATTCTCGTACTCATCTTGTCCACATCCTCATCCTCTTCTGCATTCTCATCCTCATGCTCTCCTCATCCTCATCCTCATCCGATCCTATCATCTTCCTCATCCTCATCCTCATCCACTCCCTCATTCTCGTCCTCATCCTATCCTCATCCTTATCCTATCGTCATCCTCATCCTCCTCCTCATCCTCTTCCTCATCCTCGTCCTCATCCTATCCTCATCCTCATCCTCATCCTCATCCTCTTCTGCATTCTCATCCTCATCCTCATCCTGTCCTATCCTCTTCCTCGTCCTCATCCTCATCCACTTCCTCATTCTCGTCCTAATCCTATCCTCATCCTATCCTCAT
>NC_032023.1:10731819-10734044 GCF_001865875.1 Lupinus angustifolius
TCCTCCTCCTCATCCTCATCCTCCTCCTCATCCTCATCCTCATCCTCATCCTCAGCCTCATCCTTATCCTTTCCTATCCTCGTCCTCATCCACGTCATATCCTCATCCTCATACTCGTCCTCGCCCTATCCTCATCCTCATCCTATGCTCATCTTCATGCTCGTCGTCATCCTATCCTCATCTTCATCCTCATCCTCGTACTTATCCTCATCCTATCGTCATCCTTATACTCATGCTCGTCCTCATCCTCATCCTCCTCCTCATTCTCGTCCTCATCATGTCCTCATCCTCATCCTCTTCCGCATTCTATCCTCATCCGATCCACATCCTATCCGCATCCTATCCTCATCCTCATCCTATCCTCATCCACATCCTCGTCCTCTTCCTCGTCCTCGTCCTCATCCTATCCTCATCGTCATCCTCAACCTCATCCTCATCCAATCCTCATCCTCATTCTTGTCCTCATCCTATCCTCATTCCTCATCCTCATCCTATCCTCAATCTCATCCTCATCCTTCTCCTCATCCTAATGCACATCCTCATCCTCATCCTCAACCTATTCTATCCTCTTCCTCATCCTCATCCAATTCCTCATTTTTGTCCTCATCCTATCCTCATCCTCATCCTCATCCTATCCGCATCCTCATCCTCATCGTCTTCCTCATCCTCATCCTCATCCTCATCCTCAGCCTCATCCTCATCCTCATCCTCATCCTCATCCTCATCCTCATCCTCATCCTCATCCTCATCCTCAGCCTCATCCTTATCCTATCCTATCCTCGTCCTCATCCACGTCATATCCTCATCCTCATTCTCGTCCTCGTCCTCTCCTCATCCTCATCCTATCCTCATCTTCATGCTCGTCTTCATCCTATCCTCATCTTCATCCTCATCCTCGTACTTATCCTCATCCTATCGTCATCCTTATCCTCATAGTCGTCCTCATCCTCATCCTATCCTCATCCTCATCCTCATCCACATCCTCATCCACTTCCTTATTCTCGTCCTCATCCTCCTCCTCTTCCTCCTCCTCAGCCTCATCCTCATCCTCATCCTATCCTCATCCTCATCCACATCCTCATCCTCATCCTCATCCTCATCCTCATCCTGTCCTATCCTCGTCCTCATCCACGTCATATCCTCATCCTCATTCTCGTCCTCGTCGTACCCTCATTCTCGTCCTCGTCGTACCCTCATCCTCATCCTATCCTCATCCTCATCCTTATCCTCTTCTGCATTCTCATCCTCATCCTATCCTCATCCTCATCCTCATCCACATGTTGATCCACTTCCTTATTCTCGTCCTCATCCTCCTCCTCTTCCTCCTCCTCAGCCTCATCCTCATCCTCATCCTATCCTCATCCTCATCCTCATCCTCCTCCTCATCCTCATCCAATCCTCATCCTCATCCTCATTTTATCCTCATCCAATCCTCATCCTCGTCCTCATCCACATCGTATCCTCATCCACATTCTTGTCCTCATCCTCTCCTCATCCTCATCCTAATCCTATCCGCATCCTCATCCTCATTCTTTTCCTCCTCCTCATCCTCATCCTCATCCTCAGCCTTATCCTCATCCTCAGCCTCAGCCTCATCCTCATCCTCAGCCTCATCCTCATCCTCATCCTCATCCTCTTCATCATCCTGTCCTATCCTCATCCTCTTCCACGTCATATCCTCATCCTCATGCTCGTCCTCATCCTCATCATCATCCTGTCCTATCCTCGTCCTCTTCCACGTCATATCCTCTTCCTCATGCTCGTCCTCTTCCTATCCTCATCCTCATCCTATCCTCATCCTCATCCTCATCCCCTTCTCCATCCTCATCCTCATCCTATCTTCATCCTCATCCTGATCCTCATCCTATCCTATCCTCGTCCTCATCCACGTCATACACTCATCCTCATTCTCGTCCTTATCCTATCCTCATCCTCATCCTCCTCTGCATTCTCATCGTCCTCCTCATCCACTTCCTCCATCTCGTCGTCATCCTATCCTCATCCTCATCCTCATCCTATCCTTACCTTTATTCTCGTCCTCATCCGATCCTCATCCTCATCCTCATCCACTTCCTCTTTGTTGTCATCATCCTATCATCATCCTTATCCTATCCTCATTCTCATCCTCTTCCACATCCGCATCCTCATCCTATCCTCGTCATCATCTTATCCTCATCCTTATCCTCATCCTCATCCTCATCCTCATCCTCATCCTATCCTCATCC
>NC_032023.1:10734144-10734378 GCF_001865875.1 Lupinus angustifolius
GGATGAGGATAGGATGAGGATGAGGATGAGGATGAGGATGAGGATGAGGATGAGGATGAGGATGAGGATGAGGATAAGACGAGGATGAGGAGGAGGATAGGAGGAGGATGAGGAGGAGGAGGAGGAGGAGGATGAGGATACGATGAGGAGTTGGAGGAGAAGGATGAGGATGAGGATAGGATGAGGATGACGATGAGAATGAGGAGGAGGATAGGATGAGGATGAGGATTGGCT
>NC_032023.1:10734906-10736941 GCF_001865875.1 Lupinus angustifolius
CTTGTACCTGGACAAGTAAATCAGATTGATGTATGATGTCTGCAGCAATTGGGTTAGTGCAATCTGATTCTACAACATTTGGATCAACGAAAATATGCAGAAACTCATCCATACAAGAATTACACATTTCATAATCATTGCATGTATGACAAGTGTATGAGTCTATCAATGACATAGAATCAAAATCATTAAGGAAATCACAGATATGCTCATTAGTTAACTCATCAAGTAAATCAATATGAAACACAGAATGGTCCTCAGATGGATGCTTCATAGCATCAAAAATATTAAACCGGACCACCATATCACCAAACTCCATAGATAATGTTCCAGCATGGACATCTATCTTGGTTCGGGCTATTCTCAAAAATGGCCTCCCCAAAATGATAGGAACTGTGTTGCGGGAGGATCTCTCTTCCATATCGAGAATATAAAAATCAGCAGGAAAAATAAGTTCACCAACCCGAACCAAGACATCCTCTATCAAACTAGCAGGATAAGCAACACTCCTGTTTGCTAATTAAATCACTACCCCGGTGGATTGCATAGGTCCAAGTGAAAGAGACATGAAAACAGACATAAGCATAACATTAATCGAAGCACCTAGATCTAGCATGGCATTCTCAAATTTGCTATTACCTATTATGCATGGTACAGCAAATGTACTTGGGTCCTTACATTTTTTCAGGAATGTGAGGAACAGGTTTACCTATTAGTGTTGAAACATTTCTGCCCATGCTGATCCTCTCATGACCTTTGAGCCTCCTCTTCGAGTGCACAACTCCTTTAGAAATTTTGCATATCTTGGAATTTGTTTGATTGCATCAAGTAAAGGTATGTTCACCTCTACCTTTCTAAATGTGTCCAAGATCTCCTTGTCTACCTCTTCCATCTTCTTACTTTGAATGGGTCTTGGAGGAAATGGAAGAGGAATGGAAGATGGTTGTGCAGCACTTGTGGAAGGTTCACTAGCAAGAATTTGTTCACTAGTGTTCTCAGTCTCTTTTAAAACCGGTAGCTTCATTTTTGATGCAGGTAGATCAACTTCAATCTGTTTGCCTGACCTTAGAGTGATGGCCTTCACATTCTTCGGGTTGACCACAGTTTGGGAAGGCAACTTATCAGAATTCTGAGAGTGCAATGTGTTTAATGAAGTAGCCATCTGTCCCATCTGGGTGGTCAAATTCTGAATGGAGGACCCTTGTCTCTGAATGGAAGCTCTGGTCTCTTGTTGGAATTGGATATTCTGCAATGTCATTTGCCTCACCAATTCTTCTAATGAAGGTTCAATAGATGCAGGAGCAGGATTGCTATTCACTTGTTGTTGCATCTGTTGTTGGATTGGGGGAGGCACATATGGTATATTTTGTGTAGCATTATTATTCTGAAATGGTGGCCCTGGATGAGGCTGTGAAGGATCAGACCATCTAAGATTCGAATGATTCCTCCAACAGGGTTGTATCTGCTTGATGAAGGATCATAATTCTGTTGTTGTTGTTGAGGTATGTTGTTCTGAATATTTGCAGCATAGGCCTCAGGATGGTCACCAGTTTTGGGCTCCAAGAGAGAAGGACAAACATCAGCATAATGGTCAATTACGGTGCAAATGCCACAAACTCGTGCTGCAAGTGGAGGTTTCTGCTGATTCATGGCAAGTTGAGTGACCAAGGTAGCAAGGGAGTCAAATTTTTTCTCAAGTTTATCTTGCCTCACCGAATCTGTCCCAACACCATTTACACCTCTGACCACTATAGCATCACTACTTCTTGCACTGAACTGTTGAGAGTTGGAAGAAATTTTCTCAATCAAACCTCTAGCCTCAAAAGGGATCATATCTCCAAGTGCACCACCACTAGCAGCATCAATGATATTCCTCTCCATGTTGTTCAGACCCTCATAAAAATATTGCAGGAGGAGTTGTTCAGAGATCTAATGATGGGGGAAACTTGCACAAAGTCTCTTGAATCTCCCCCAATATTCATATAAACCTTCTGCATGTAGTTGTCTGATGCCAGAAATATATTTTCTGATTGTA
>NC_032023.1:10737041-10746443 GCF_001865875.1 Lupinus angustifolius
AGGACAAAACTCAAAGCCTAACTAATTTAATTAAATGCAACAAAATCAAAACAATTGAAAAAAATAAACTTGTAAAATAAAAAAGAAATAGTAAACAGACTCTTTTTGGATTTTCAGGTGGGCTTCTATAGACGGAGTGTGTAGAGAAAGAATCGTCTCAGTTTTCTACCCCAAATGCATATATAATATGTCCAATTCTGATCAAAGATTCCAAAGTTATGCCAAAAATAGAAAATCAACAGTAAAACTAGTCACTACTTGTTTGTATCTCATCATCAGCAGCAAGGTGATTGACTATGATGCATTCAGTATTCAATATTTGATGAAAGAAGTGTGGAAACAAAGTTTCATGCACAAATTCCAACCACAACTATATTAACCAACATACACCTGAATCAACCAACATGCAAATAACTAAACAAGACAGCAAACAGTAAAACAGTGAATGCTATAGGCAAAATTTGAAACCCAAACAGAATGGTTATTCTAAGACACATACTAAACTATACTAAGAACCTTTGACAAGAACCGATAATCCCCGGCAACGGCGCCAAATTTGATCAAGGCCGTACCCGATACAAATAATATAACATCATTGCCGATTTACACATATATTAGCTAAAACTCCAACAACATTTCCAATTTTCACATATATATTATAAAAATAAGGAGAAGTTCCTTCTCCAATGACGATTTATGAAGGAAAATATTAAAAAAATAAACTCCACCAGGGTTGCCGATTTTGGTAGGACCAAGAGAAAAAGAAAAAGTAAAATGGCTATGTGGTAGCTGATTTCCATAAAAATACATCACTTTAGTAATTACCAAAAAAGTTACACTACTCCAGTAATTATTTAGTCAAACTACACTAAGTGAGTAAATTGCCCAGGTAAGTTGTGGTTGTGAATGAAAAGGAGACACTGAAAGAATAAAGAGAACAACACAAGTGAGTGTTGTGAAGTGAGAATCTCCTGGTTAATAAAAATATAAATGATTAAATAGAAGTAATGAAGGGTTGGACTAACCAGTTAAGGTCGATTCAATCTTTCATGTATTGTCGAAAAGGAGTAGGGATACTCTAAAGTACTATTTTTATACTTAATTTAAGAGTTAGTTTGTGACTTAGATTTTGGATGAGATTAAAAGAGAAATATGAGGCTTGGGAGTTATAAAATATATTTGTGAGATGCCTTCTATTTCTCTTTCTTCCCAATCAAAATTTAACTATGAAACTAACCATAAGGGTAAAAATGTTATTATAAATAAAAATAAAAATATATAACTATCATTTTATCTTATTTTTGCTTTGTTTTGTATAATACTTCTTTCTCTAGGAACAAAAGGAGTCTTGCTTTATTCAAAGATATTAGTTTCTTAAGCAAAAAAAAATGTTACCTCCTCACAATATTGTTATAATCATATAGAAAGAAAAAACTAGTTATTTTCTAGTAAGGAAAGGATAATCGAGTTTTTAATGATACATTTATCCTTTTAATTATAATAGAATTATACTTTTACCATTAAAATTAAAGGGGAAAAATAATTGTCTTTTCATTATTGAAGATGATTCTTGAACGTTGTTTTTCTAACAGTGTAACATCTATGCACTATCATTAAAGATTTATAAACAGTCAATACATCATTTACAGCTCATTTATATTATTTTTTTGAAATATTCAATAGTTATTAAATATGAATGGTGAATAATGCATTGAGAGTGTATAAAACTCATACACTATTAGTGTATACATTTTTTTCTCTTTTTGTAAAAAGTTAAAAATAAGAGTGTAATAAATATATATATTATACTATCAATATAAATTTATATACAGTCAATACATTATTCACCATTCATTTGTATTATTTTTATTTAAAGTCATTGATAAAGTAAATATGAATGATGAGTAAAGCGTTGATAAGGTAAATCTTCAAATATTCATTATTGTGAATGAAATTCACGCATCCTATTTATGCACTGCAATCAAAATCCTAAAGAAAACAAACATGGGTTCCAATATCTCAAAATATCAACAATGCATTGGCTTATTGTATAAGGCTATACTTAATTCTTAGATAGTCTAAAATGCCAAATGTTTAATTCTTTGGAGAGCCATTTATTAGGAGGAACACTAATGTATCCAAAAAAAGATAAATTCTTTATGTTAGATATTTCATGATGATTGATGAAATACCAATTCTAGGATCTTAAATCTCGTCATTCTCACACATAATATAAAACAAGGATACAAAGTCATACCTGAATCCATGTTCTCGTGATCTACTCATTTGATGTGCCTTTTGAGAGAGTTTTGGTATGATGACTTTCCTCAACCAAATCCTTAATTTCTTTTGGGACCTTCGTTTTCTCTCTAATATGGAGAGCTAAAAACTATTTGTGATTTGGTGTCTTAGGGACCATAACCATTCCTTATGTGTTAACTTATAGGGTTCTCATATCCCCTATAGGTCAACCGTTTGGGTATCCACTCATTAAGCTCATATTAATTTGTTATCAGTTTTAGAAGTCATATGGATTGTTAGAAATTAGATCACTTGTTTTGTAACCCAAAAATAAATAGCCAATATAATTATATTAAATATATGATGCTCACCTTAATTAGAAATTATGAATTTCTAACAATCTCTCACTTAGGCTTCATATTTTTCCTAGAACAATCATATCACATATTCTTTAAGCGCGTATCAGTATGCTATTTATATTTACACTTCTCATTAATATAATCTGGTCCATCTCATATATCAACTATGGAACCACCCCAGCCTTCATCACATTCAAACGTGACTCGACCAAGATGATCACCATACCAATATACTAAATGACATAGATCAAATATGAATGTAATGGACAAATTTCAATAGAACATATAGGGACAAATTCCATTTCCAACTGGTCCTTCTTTATTCTTTAGTGAGATCAATCCAAAGTCCTTAATTGCAACAAAATAGTTACAATACACAAGTTCAAAATAGAACAATAAACCATCAACTTTATTATGCATAAAACTATATATGACGTCCAAAGTAAATCATAAAACATATAGACTCCCACTAAACTAAGGTATCCTAAGGAGCAATACTCATATGAGCAATATCCTCATGAAAGACTTTAGATACCAAACCCTTAGTCAGTAGATCAGCTAGCATAAAATTTGTCCCTATATGTTGTATGGAAATTTGTCTACTTTGAACACTTTCTTTAATAACCAGAAATTTGATGTCAATAAAATTTGACATTGTAGAACTTCTATTATTGTTGGAGTAAAGAACTATGGACTTACTATCACGATAAATTATCATTGGTCTTTTAGTACCATCAACCACATGTAAGCCAGTAACAAAATCTCTGCAATCATATGTCATGGTCTGATATTTTAAAACAAACCATGAACTCCATAACCATGGTTGAAGGAGCTAAGGGTGTCTGCTTAGTAGACTTCCAAGAGATAGCACCTTCAGGCAAGATAAACATATATTCAAATATGTAGTGTCTATTGTCTAGACACCCAAAAATCGGAGTCAGAGTACCCAATAATATCTAAATTCTCAGACATCTGATAAGTGAGCATGTACTCCTTTGTTCTCTTTAAGTAAAACATAACATGTTTGATTGTCTTCCAATGATGCATTACAGGATTTCTCAAATATCTTTTCAAAAATCCCATGACAGACGCTATGTCAGGACGTGTGCAAACTTGGGCATACATTAGACGTCCTACTACAGATGTATAAGGAATCTTTTGCATCTCGTATCTTTCAAGGTCATTTTTTTGGCACTGTTCGAGGTTAAACTTGTCTCCCTTAGCTATAGGGGTATCCCCTAGTTTACTTTCTTTCATGTCATATCTATCTTGAACTTTATCTATATAGCTTTCTTTTGACAACCTTAGGATACCTTGAGAGCAATCTCTTAGTATCTGAATACCTAATACCAAAAAAAATTCCCAAGATCTTTCATTTCAAAATTCTTCGTTAGAAATCTCTTGGTCTCATGCAATAGTCACATATCACTACTCGTAAGCAGTATATCATCAACATGTAATACCAGTAATATAATTTTACTCCTATTGAACATGTGGTACATACAATCATCAACTTTATTTGCCTCAAAACCATTCGAGATAATAACTTGATGAAACTTGTGATTACATTGACGAGAAGCTTGTTTAAGGCCATATATGGATTCTTTAATTTGCATACCATAGACTTTGAGCCAATTGACACAAAGTTTTCTGGTTGCACCATTTAGAAACGCAGTCTTAACATCCATCTGATGTAGCTCTAAATCAAAATGATCTACTAGTGCCAATATTATTCTAAAGGAATCCTTCGAAGATACTGGAGAGAAGGTTTCTGTATAATCAATGTCTTCTTTCTGAGTGAAGCCTTTAGATATTAGACGAGCTTTATATTTGTCAATATTACTCTTCGAGTCCCTATTGGTTTTAGATATCATTTGCAACCAATAGGTTTCGCACCTTCAAGTAATTCGACAAGATCCCAAACGTCATTAGCATGCATAGACTTCATCTCATCCTTCATGGCATCAATCCAATTTTGAGAGGCTTGACAGAAGTTCAATAGATCATCTTCTATTAACCCGAAGTCATCCTTGTGTTCATGAAGAAATACAATATAATCATCAGGAATTGCATTTTTCTTCTCTCTAGTGGATCTCCTTAATAGCAGTTCTACTTCTTGAGGTTGTTGAATTAGTTCTATAAGTAATTGAGGGATAACCTCATTGTTGTCTTTCTCTGGAATATTGTCAGAGACAATATTATGAATATTATCTTCTATTACCATATTTATTCCTTGAATGGTAATAGGCACAAGAACTTGTTCATCATTAGTGACAGGTTCTTCCTCAAAGACAACATTCTTTATGTTCTCTTCCTTCCCAAATCAAATTCTTCAAAAATCTTGCATTTCATGTCTAAAAAAAGTCTTGAAGTGGGATCATAAAATTTATAGCCCCGAGAGCATTCAGCATAGCCAACAAAATAGGTGCTAACTGTTCTTGAGTCCAGTTTTCTTTCATGTGGCCACTAAGGTCGCGCCTCAACTAGACAACCCCAAATGTGCAAATGTTTTAAGTTTGGTCTTTTATTAGTGCAAAGCTCATATGGGGTTTTGCTAACTGCTTTACTTGGCACCTTATTAAGGATATAAACTATGGTCATTAAAGCTTCACCCCAAAGAGACTTTGGTAAGGAAGAATGACTAATCATACTTCTCACCATATCCTTTAGAGTCTGATTTTATTGCTCAGCAATACCATTCATGCTAGGTTTTCCTACCATAGTGTATTGTGGAACAATTCCACATTCTCTGAGGAAAAATAAAAATAGTTGTTTCATAGCATCCTTATTGTTCTTTCTTTTCTTATTCTGAGAGGTTATAGTCAAATGAGTACTTTCAGTCTTATCTCTTTGTAGTCTCTCTTTCTCTTGCACAAACTGAGATATAAACTCATTGTGAGACCATTTGTCATTCTGAGTGTTATAGTTCACTTTGAATGGCCTAAAGTGTGTAGGAAGCAAGATCAAAACCAAGTACACGAGTAAGTCATCACCAAGCTCTAACTTAAGTGACTTGAGTTTTGATACGAGATTAGATATCTCCATAATATACTCCCTTATAATCCCTTTGCATTTATACTTCATGGAGATGAGTTTAGCCAAAAAGCTCCTCATCTCTGCTTTTTCATTTTTGGCAAAGTATGATTCTATTTCTTCAAGAAACTCCTTGCACTTCGACCCTCAAAAATAGAGCCCTGAAATGCTTCTAGAATATAGCATTTAATGATCAGTAGATACATTCGATTAGAGTGTTCCAATTTCTAAATTTTAACCTCATTGAGGATTTCTAGAGTAGAAATGGATTTCTCCACCTGAAGTTTCAGATCTAAATCGATACAGCCGAGAATAATTTCTGCGACTTCCTTATAGACCTTAAAGTTTATCCCATTCAGCAATGACATGTTCTTAATTTGAGCAGAAATATTTGCAACACTAGTAAAAGAACAAAATAAGTCACAATCATTCTTGCAATTAAACTCACATTCAACTTTAATACTTAAATTCAAATGATAATGGAGCACATACGAGTTACCTAGCACCACATTATGTTCAAAATCATACACATGGACTTGACATCATGTCTTAACTCAAATACATGGCATTAGATCTACAAATTTGGTTGTATTTGACATAACAAATGTGTTAAAAAAGTTACATGTTAATATCAAATGATATATATTTTATTAAATATATTAAAATTTAAAAAATATACTTCTTAGTTTATGCAGGCCGGACCGCCACAACCCGCATCCCGCTTAGGGCTTGTTTGGGCTACAATTTCATATGTGTAAATTGTATTCATACTTTTTAGTCTGGCCCGGTTTAGCCTGAACCCGATGTGGGGTAGCTCGAACCCATCTTGGTAGCCCGTTTTGACACCTTTAACTATATATATACACTTTCACACACTAATATAGTAAATGTATATATAATTTTAAGCATTGTAACCCTTATACATGTATTAACTTTAATCAGTAATTCCAGACATCACAACAACCTCAAGCTGAAAACAATTAATATTTTATATGCATATTTTAATTTGAAATATATATACAAGACTATGAATTCCATATTGTATATGTATAAAATAAAAACACGACTTAACTCATATATACCTTATATATATACTTTGGCAAATTGCAAAATTGTAAAGTGACAAAAGTCAATGTCCAATAGTAAGGCATTAGTGCACAAATAATATAAAAATTAATGCAATGTTCATGCATAGATCTGAACATATACTTCAACACATATTGCAAGAATTCATAATATAAATTACGCATAATTCAAATAAGTGAATAAAAGTTATCCTCTTTATTAATAAATACCCAATTTTCATAACCAATAGTGGAAGCAAAAAAATTCCTAAATTCAAAAATTAGGGTTCATAAAAAATTGGGGGAAACACATATTTAATGAAGAACCATAAAATTCATAACCTAAAGCTCTGATCCCACTTGTTATTTATTTCCTGATGATTGTTGAAATACCAATCATAGGGTCTTGAATCTCATGATTCTCACACATTGTATAAAATAAGGATACAAAATCATACATGAATCCATGTTCTGGTGATCATCTACTTATTTGATGTGTTTTTTGAGAGAGTTTTGGTATGACGATCTTCCTCAACCAAATCCTTAATTCCTTTTGGGACCTTCGTTTTCTCTCTGATGAGGAGAGGTGAAAACTATTTGTGATTTTGTGTCTTAGGGACCATAACTATTTTTTATGTGTTAACTTACAGGGTTCTCATTATCCCATATAGGCCAATCGTTAAGGTATCTAGTCATTAAGCACGTATTTGTTATCAATTTTTGAAGTCATCTGAGTTGTCAGAAATTAGATCACTTATTTTGTAATGAGTTGAACTCTTATCATCTATAGAACAAAGAATCTTTGTCCCTAAAACAATCATATATATGTATCTGTTTTTATTAAATTAAACTTCATAAAATAATATAAAAATGTTTCTTTCTATTTATATGACTTTTCTTTTTAACTAAGTCATATTTTTTAATTAGATTTATATACAAAGTAAGACAAGAATGAAAATATAGAATCTATATTCCTAGTTATATATATTTGCAAATAAGCACGTCAACAAATATCCTGTGAATTACTCGTTGAAGTTTACTACCCACAAAATTATTCCTTACGCTGGTTTCATTTTTCATACCTAATACCCAATTAATAAATGCATATCTTATTTAATCAAACAAATTTAACATCTTTCAAACATATCCACCTCTTGGTCCCCAAACCATACCAAGAAATTTGGCACCAAACCAAACTTTGTTTCTTTCGTGAAGGTCTCGATAGATCTATGTACAAATTCTACTATCTACACCAATTGTTCGTGGCCAAAACCATCAATTAGGACACCAAAAGTTTTCCTTTGTTCTCTATGGAAGAAGATAATATATAAGTTTAGTGTGTGATGAGGTGTTTATTTCCAAAAAACAAATTGCCATTTTCCCTAAAGATGAGTATATAATGATTTTTATGCATATATAACTCTAAATAAGTGGATAATCAAATTAAAGTTACAAAAAAAAGAGTAAAAATCATCTTTAGTACTGATACCATAAAAACAAGCAAACTTGAATATTTTTACTCTTTTATTTGTAATGAAAATACATTTTTTGTTTGAGAGTAAAGTAAAAAGAATAATTCCTAATAATTGTTCAAATGAGAGTCAAATAAGAATCTTTAATTGAGTAGGAGACATCATTTTTTACCATTTTTTTTGCAATTATAACTTTAGTATTTGATCATTGCAATTGACTGTTATTTATACGTGTTGGTACGGAAGACCCAAAAAAAGTATAATAGAGAAAATGACACCAAAAATTCAATGTGGTTCGGTAATTTATCTACATCCACGATTGAAGAGCAACAAGGATTATTCCACTATGATAAAATAGAACTACAAGTGTTTCACTCACTTCCTAAAAAAGTCAAGTACACCCAATTTCACTATCACTCAAGTATTTTTCAAACACTCAAATATTCCTCATAATATTAGAACAAGAGAACAAGAAGAGAGAATATGCACTAAGCTAAATATTTGGTGTGTCTTACAATGGCTTGGAGCACTCTAATTTATAGCCAAAATTAACATTAATGTTGGTTTCACCATAGCCATTACTTGGCTACAAATTTTCTCTTTCTTCAAGATGATCACTAGCCACTTCCTTTTTGCTTAGCTCAAAAAAGTCTTTTCATTATCCTTTTTTCTTTTAGCCAATATTCTATAAATCTCCACCTTGACTAAAAGACTATCATAGTTATTCTTCTACTACTCTTCTTGATGCCCACTAGAGATTCTGATCAATAATCAAGTTCAGACAATGTCTGAACTTGGTTGTTAAAACTAGCTTCGTCATCGTGTTTGCCAGATTATCTACAATGGATATTTTCTCTACTCTAACAACTCTTTTCTCCATAATATCTCTGATAAAGTGCATCTTGTGAAGAAGATCTTGTTCCTGACCTTGGCACGGTTTTGATGAAGACACCAACATCACCAAAAAGAAGAAAATGAAGATGACTTATGAAGACAAATGAAGATAAAGCTTCAAGACGTTAGATTAAGTCTTTGTAAGTACTTCTATCCTAAACTCTTAAGTATATACAAGTATAATTGCTCAAACTATTTTTTAGAAAATGTGATACACTTTTACAAGACTTAAAACATTTTTCAAAAATATTGTGTAACAGGTTACTTCATTAAGTAACAGGTTACATGTGTGAGAAAAGAGTTATCCAACTGAAAAACTGATTTTTTAAAAGCTGAGTA
>NC_032023.1:10746543-10760319 GCF_001865875.1 Lupinus angustifolius
CCCCTCCCCTTAGTTGCACTCTGATACTTATACATCTGAACATCAATATGCTTAGTTCTTTTATGATACATTGGATTCCTTGTGAGATGCATAGCACTTGGACTATCGTAGTAGATGGTTGTTTCTTCCAATTGTATACCCAACTCTTCAATTAGACCTTTCTCCCAGATGGCTTTCTTTATAGCTTTTATTACTGTGATATACTCCACTTCAGTTGTAGACAAAGAAACACTGATTGTAGTGTTGATTTTCAATTAATAGTACAATCACACAATGTAAAGACATATCTAGTGAGTGATCTTCGCATATCTATATCCCCCGCATAATTCGAGTCAACGTATCTGATGATCTTGCCTCCAACGTGTTTAGCTTTCCAATGAACTTTACCAGGATTTGTCATATATTTGCTTATCACACTTACAGAATATGCAATATCTAGTCTAGTGCACATCATGGCATACATGAGACTACCAACCGCACTAGCAGAAGGTACGACATCTCCTATTTTTCATTCTCAGTTTGTGGATACAAGGCCATTGAAAGTTTGAATTGAGTCGACAATGGGGTAGTGATTAGTTTAGCATTTTGCATGCCAAAGCGTTCCAACATTCTCTCAATCTACTTATTTTGTGACAGAAATAGTGTCCCATATTTTCTATCCCTCCGAATCTCCATCCCCAAAATTTTATTCCCCACTCCTAAGTCCTTCATTTCAAACTTTGAGCTCAATTGAGCTTTCAAGTTTCTTATTTCTGACATGTTCTTACATGCGATCAACATGTCATCAACATATAAAAGCAAATAGATGAATGACTTATTTACAAGCTTCTTGTAGTAGATGCGATTGTCATGTTCACTTCTACAACAGCCATTTTCAAGCATGAAGGTGTCAAATCACTGATACCACTATGGAAGATTGATTTATGGCATATAAAGATATCTTCAGCAAGCAAACATGATCTTTCATTCCTTGAACTTCCAATCTTTCAGGTTGTTTCAGATTTTTTCCTCCAACTCACCATGCAAGAATATCGTTTTGACATTTAGTTGCTCAAGTTCTAGATTAAATTGAGCTACAAGGGCAAGTAGGATGCGAAGAGAGCTATGTTTTGCCACAAGAGAGAAAACTTCATTGAAATCAATACATTCTCTTTGTGTAAAACCTTTCACCATTGGTCGTTGATGGACATCTGTTCATCAACTAACAAACTGTATTGATAGCTTCCGCCCAAAATTCTTTTGGCAATCTAACATTTGACAACATATATCTTGTCCTTTCAAGTAAGGTTCTATTCATTCGTTCTACAAGTCCATTTTGTTGTGGAGTGTGCCTCACCGTATAATGTCTAACAATATCGTGATCCTTGTAAAAATTTCTGAATTCTCCGCTGTAGAATTCTAGACCATTATCAGTTCTTAGTCTCTTGATCTTTCTCTCTGATTACTTTTCGATCAAGGTTTTCCAGTGTTTGAACTTGACAAATGCCTCACTTTTATGTTTCAAAATGAAGATCAACACCTTCCTTGAATAGTCATCAATGAATGTTAACATGTATGTGCTACCTTCATGAGACGGTACTTGGGAAGGACCCCACAAGTCAGAATGTACATAATCCAACATGACTCTTATTCGATGAACTGCAACATTGAATTTTATCTGCCACTGATTTCCGAAAACACAATGTTCACAAAAGTCTACCTTCCAGACTTGTTGACTGCATAGTAATCCTTGTTTGGCCAACTCGGCTAGACCTTTTTAACTGACATGACCCATTCTCATATGTCATAGTTTGGTCACATCAGAATCAGATGTTGAGGAGACAGTAGCAACACCCATGATTGTGGTTGCTTATAATATATAGAGACTATTCTCTTTCTTTTCTTTCATCACAACCATAGCGCCTTTAGATATTCTTATAGCTCCATATTCACCTTTGTAGCTATAACCTTTTGAATCTAGTGTTCCCAAGGAAATCAAATTTTTCTTTAATTCTGGAACATGCCTTACATTTGTCAACGTTCTTACAATTACGTCGAACATATTGATTCTAATTGTGCCGATACCGATGAACTTGTAGGGAACATTATTTCCCAGAAGAACCTTGCCCCCATCTACGGGTTGGTAAGTGGAAAACCAATCCTTAATGGGACACATGTGATGTGAGCATCCAGAATCAAGTATTCATTCATCTTTTGAGTCGTGTTCTGAGACTATTAGTGCATCTTCACTATCATAGCCATTTGTTACAGTTGCATCTCTGATAAGTGCCAAAAATACCTAATTTTTATACACTTATCATATGCAAATTATGCAAAACCAACTTAATTCAACGCTTTTTAGATAAATTTGTATACTTTGATTATATATTTTGTCCACCTTTTTTCCTAATCTTTGTGTAAAGTTTTCTAGGAAAAATAAAGAGAAGAAAAATAGTCAAGCAATGAGGTGTCCGCATAAGCCACTTTTGATGCACATGTGGCAAGCTAAGTGCTTGACCATAAGCATGGACCAAAAACATGAAGCTGCTCACTAAGCAGTCTGGCGTGGACACTCAGCACCGCCCAACTGACTTGACACCAACTTGGCTCGGTCAGGCTCAAGCTTTACACAGTCAGACTCAAGCCTGTCACAAGCCAACCTACTGAAGCATACAGCTCAGTGTACACCTAAGGATCGCCTAGCTGGAACCACACACCTAGCCAGAGCAGGACAAGCTTCTCAAGTAGGCAGCTCAGCGAAAGAAGTGGTACAGTTAACTACTAACATTATTCTTTTGTTCATTTTATTCTTTGGGACCAACCTTTATGGTATGGTTAAAAGAAACCCGAAAAGAGAGTAAATAAATAAAGTCACCAAATAAATAAGTTGTTCATCACTCATCACTCTTAATTAAAATAACTTGCACACTAGGAAAACTCTTTCAACAAGTGACATGCTTTGTTGTTGAGGGGGGATTCCTAGTGGTGAATCCGCTTTCGACAATCTTCATATTCATAAATCTTTTCTTTGCCTTTGCGCTCTAGGCAATTCTTTCTTGTATGCCTCTCCTTGTGACAATAACAGCATTTATACTTTCTAGGTTTTGCTTTAGACTTGGACCTAGATTTCCCCCATTCACCAAATTGATTTCGCATCTCTGTTCTTCCTCTAGCAAAAAGGCTTTCACCTCATCCTTCAGATCTTGAATAAGATACTCTTTTCTTCAGTTCTTTCGAGTGCAATGCCACCTTTACTTCGTCCAAGGTTAGATCTTCTCGACCATACATCATAGTGTCCATGAAGTGCTCGTAAGAACTTGTAAGGGAACATAGTAGAAGAATTGTTTGGTCTTCATCGTCAATTTTAACATCGATATTCTTTAGATATAGAATAACTTTGTTAAACTCATCTAGATGATCTTTTATGGGGTTTCCTTCATGCATTTGAAGAGTATATATGTTTTTCTTCAAATACAGTCTGTTGGTGAGTGACTTCGTCATGTACAGGATTTCCAGCTTCAACCATAATGAAGTAGATGTAGTTTCATTTGACACTTCTCGCAGAACTTCATCCCTCAAGCACAAAAAAATTGCATTATGTGCTTTTTTCAAGGTTTCATCCTTCTCGTCTTCGATCAGACTCTGTGATAGCTTGTTTCTACCTTCCAAGGCTTTTCCCAAGCCTTGATGAACTAGTAGAGCTTTCATCGTCAGTCGCCAAAGGTTGAAATCATTTTCTCCAAATCAAATTTAGCACTCGCCATGATAACCGTATTGTGGAACAATGTCGTAGTCCGTGAAGGTACACTAGGAAGTTCCCATTAAAGAGAGGTGGGTCTTAACAGACACGCCTTAAATACCAAGTCTTCCTAAGATAGAACTTTCCTAAACATGCACTTTCACACTACTATACTTTTCCAGTAACAAGAACAATTCTTTTCTGGTGTGTAAGATCAGACAATGCTGCAAACACATATCATACTAAGAATTTTCTTTTAAATTGTACGGCTTAGCATGCGAGAGCTCTATGAGCTTGCATACCAGTTTGTTGGTGCAGAAGACCCATGGAGAAAATATAATAGAGAAAATGACACCGAGAATTTAATGTGGTTCGGCAATTTGCCTACGTCCACGACTGAAGATCAACAAGGATTATTCCTCTATGATAAAAGAGAATTACAAGTGTTCCTCTCACTTCCCAAAAAACTCAAGTACACCAATTTTCACTCTCACTCAAGTATTTCTCAAACACTCAAATATTCCTCACAATATTAGAATAAGAGAACAAGAAGAGAGAATATGAACTAAGCTAAGTATTTGGTGTGTCTTACAATGGCTTGGAGTACCCCTATTTATAGCCAAAGCTCTTGAAGATTATATGGCCTAAGGAAAAGAGTATTAATGTTGGTTTCACTATAGCCACTTCTTTTTCTTGACTACAAATTCTCTAAAATGATCTCTAGCCACTTCCTTTTTACTTTTTAGCCAATATTCAATAATTCTATATTAGAATCCCTTAACAAAATTATTTTTTATTAATAAAATGTTACTTAGGCAAACGTCTGAATATGCTCTAAATATTTTATCTTACATTCTCTCAATACCACCCATCATGATAGACATTGGATAAACATTTTAGCAGATGACACAACTTTACTATATATCATGATATCATAAAAATCAAATTCCAGCCACAGTTAGCAACAATCAATACCTTGTCAGTTGATTCCATAAGGCTTCAGGTGATTATAAGAAAGACATAGGCAAATGAAGGAGAAAATGATATATAAATCTTAACCAAGTTTCTCCCATTAAAAATATGATTGATGTAAGAAATTTCAAAATGTAACTTTTTTATTTGATATATATAGTAAATTTAATAGCATATTTTTACTTTGTGGCCATTTGTGTGGAAGGACATGACAAAAGGTGAAGGAATACCGTATAAAAAAGTACATGATAAAAGGTAAGAGTTTAGAGATGCACAATAGAAGACCAACTAAATTTATGAGTATAATTTTTATGCATTGTCAATCTAAAGATTTATACACAATCAATATATCATTAATTTATATTACATATCAAGTGTAATGACAATAATACCAAACTTATGGATAATATATGATGTAATGACAATACAAAACTTATACATGTTAATAAAACTCACCTAAAACTATCACAATATAAACTTGCATTTCACATTATAAACTATAAACCGTAAATTGCATCATTCAAACTAAAAACTATCACAATCACGTAACTGAAAATTATAGAAGACATTAAAAATTTCAGAACAATTTAAACTATCAAGTATCAACATAAGTTGAAGTGTTCTTGTAAATAATAAAAACACATGAGAACTAAAATAACAATAACATATCAATACTCAAAAGTTCACACAAAAATGAATATAATAACTAGCTATTAACTAAAAATGAAACTTAAATTGGAGTACACAAAAACTGAAAACTTATTGGTTTTCTAGCAATAAGTGGCATAAATAGTTGTGTGGACTTGTAGGTATTTGAGTTATATGGGCTGCACATAATGAGTATTGATATATACTTATTCAACTATTCTTGATATATAATTATAACGGACGAGTCGGTGACCCGGACGTAGATCTGAACCTGTCCTTTTTTGACGACAAGTCTATCCTTTTAATCAGGTTTGTCCTTTTTTATTGACCTGTCCCTAAATCATCGGGTTGAGACGAGTCTATGGGTCAGGTCAGGTCTTGCTTATCCCTAATGTATATCATAAAAAATAATATGGTTTTCGTTTTCTTTTGGATTCCTCAATTATGAGGAAATGAATATTATTCATTGACTATGAAAACTTTGAAATAAAAGTAAACACGGCAAAAGAATCAAATTGTCAGAATTATTCATTAAATCATGTCTCATTCAGTCCCATTCCCATGGAAAAATACAATTGAACTTATATACTATTTCAATTGTTTCCGATTAAAATAAAGGAAACTCAATATATATTTTATTCATTTGATATAGAAAAGTGGTGAATAGTAGAAAAGCAAGTCACCATTTTTCAACCCTCCCCTCTTACTTTGTCTTTTCCTTGATCTTTTTCTCCTTTGGCTTGAAAGTAAAAATGAAGGTTCGAAAACAAAACTCTACTTAAAGGAGGCTACATTTGAAAGCAAGGGATCAGGAAGAGGATGGAATAAAATGTTTATCCAACCTGCACTTAAGACACTGCCTGGTTTGATGATTAGAGTAAATGTAATAATAAAAAAAGTTCTTACTCATAACAAATATTAAAATATTAACATTTGTTGATAGAAAAATGGATATAACCCTCTTACTAATTTTACAAGCCTAAAATGCCACAAATTATTTACTATACAACTACTCATTCAACTCTTGGTATCATTAATTAACACATTAATGTACTAATGTATTGCATCTAAATCCATGAATGTATTAAGAGCCACCTTCACATTCATAAAAGACATTTAAAATAGTAAAAACATGCATCATAAATTGTCTTCAGCCTTCTCAATGTATGCTAGAATTCCAAATATGCCCACATTAACTACTCATGTGTAATAAATTCAAGGAGGGTTAACATGTAAATCACCACTAACCTGCTAATTTAAGTAAGGATTTAGAACAACTTCAAAGTAAGATTTGATTAGTAGAGGACACGTGGTAAAAGTTTCCCTAGCATAAGTATCAGGTTATCTTTGTGGCATTTGATTAGTAGAGAACTTATAACGATTTTATACTTATCTTTGTTCAACGGTTAAAATAGTATCAGGTCAAGATGCACAAGAAAGTAAGCTATAAGTTTTTAGCTTGGGTAGTGTTAGGTACTATCAATCATATAAGTATTGTATTGACGTGGTGTTAGGGGTAGCACCATGGTATGAGAGGAAGGATATTCTCCATTAATGGAAACAAAAAATAAAGGAAATAATAATATAATAAAACATTTTTATCCTTTTATATACAATATAATAATATTTTTGCCATTGAAAATACATATAAAATTTATCCTTACTAGGGCAAATTATAATATCTTATATTTTATTATTTCTAACTCAATTCCTGACAACCTAACCAGAATATGTATTATTCACCCAAATTCAATCCGCATTTATTGGAAAAAACCTACTTTGATTGGATCTGGATTCTAGTCTTCCTCAATTTTAAATATTGGGTTGGTTGTCAATTTTGATATAAATGATTCTGAACTTGTCTCAAACCCAATTTATATATTACATGTCAAATTATGAAATTATCCTATATATATGTTGAAGTATATTTTGGTATTTTGAGTTAATATTGTATTGTATTATACTAGTAATTTGTTTAAACTCACTTATATTTTGTATTTTCATGATTAAAATATGTGTAAAATAGATTTGTTAGTTAGTTAGAAGTTAGGTAGAGTTAATTCCTTGTATCTTCTATATAATAGGTTGATTAATTTATTTGTATTCATTTCATTCAATCTGTTCAATTCTATTCATTTATGATTTAACTAATGAAATTCACATTCTTTTCTTACTCTTTGATTTCTAATATTATCAGAATAATGTAATTATGTCTTTCATGATACAGAGGAAGAGAGTTGTATAAGGGGTTCAAGGAAAGAAGTATTGGAAGAAGAAAGTGAAATTGTTCAAGGGATGCTTGTTTTAAGCTAAAATCAAATAATCTTTATTCTTCTTCTTGCTCTCTTTCTTTTTTTATCATTCTCTTTCACATTCTTCTCTTGTTATTTTTAAGCAAAAAATGTTCATATTTCATCATATTTTTTCTGTTGTTACTCTTGAACAAAAAAATGTTCATATTTCAACACATTATTCTCTTGTTATTCTTGAGCAAAAATTGTTCATATTTCATCATATTCTTTGGCCAAGAAATTAAGATGATATTCTTGAACATTGTTATTCTTGAACAAGTATTGTTCACATTTCATCATATTATAGATTTCTCTCATTCTTTGGCCAAGAAACCAAGATGGTATTCTTCAGCAATAATATCATTTGATCTTCTTTTGATTATGTTGGTTCTTGATGAACAATATCATTTCTTTCAATTTCAATTCATTTCCTTCAAAAAAAATTGTCATACTTCTTCTATTGATTTTCTTAGCACAAACTTGTTAGTTTCATGTGCTATATTTTGAAGAATTCTTCTATCTATACAACTTCTTCTATTAACTAATCAAGTCTTCTATGACTATCATTCTATGCAATTCTTAAGTTGCATGAACATTATCTACAAATGATGAACAAAGACCTTCCCACAAACTGGATAGAGAGACAACTACAAAGACATGCAGACATTCAGTTAAAAGCTTTGAAACTTTCTCCATTTAATCATCTTTTATCCAAGCTGAGAGTTGTTAAGATCCACTCTCTAACTTGAGAGAATGTTAAAGTATATTTTGGTATTTTGAGTTAATATTGTATTGGGATAGTAATTAGTTTAAACAACTTACATTTTATATTTTCATGATTAAAACATATCTAAAATAGATTAGTTAATTAGTTAGGAGTTAGGTAGAGTTAAGTTCTTTGTATTTTCTATATAATAAGTTGGTTAATTTTTTTGAATTCATTCCATCCATTCAATTCTATTCAGTCAATGAATGAAATTTATATTCTTTTCTTACTCTTTGATTTTTAATAATATGTATAACATATCTATAACACAAAATGCTAAAGAAGACCATTTCAATGATATGTGGCAGGTTAGGGACGAGTTTGATATAGTTTTGAGTTACCTGCTGCATTTGAGGATGCAATTTCAAGTTTAAGATTAGATAAACACAAACTCAATCCCAGTTCATCCATTATCATCCTTACATGATATAGAAAATACATTAAGTGTTGTTAGTTCATTAAACAATGGATAATAAGATAAGACAAATTATTGTACCATAATTCTCTTATATAACTTGTGTATTTCTTCCATATCATTAGTCACGTTCATATATGATTTTTTACCTCCATTCTCTCCCTATGTTTCTTCTCTACGCCTATTTACACTCCATTTTGGGGTATTAGATGAATATTTTACATCTTAACCTTATTTTTCACATTTTTAATTAGAGGAGATTAATTAACCATCATAGTATCTTTGGGTACATGGGGAATTAATGGAATAGAATGAGAATAGCTAAATTAAGTTATATTAATAAATGGAGGTTGAAATAACTAATTTAGTCCATGAATTATTTTGTCTTTACCCAATTTATTCTACCAATAGTCATTGAAATTTATTCCATAGATAATTAAGTCATTGAGAAAAGTGTCTAAAAAATCCTTTACCATGTCTTTTTTTTTTTATAATTTCATCCTCAAAATTAATTCTTTTTATGGGACAAGTTAATTCCTAAATCTTTGGACAAAATTGGGTGGAGTGAAAAATTTTAAGCACCAGTTTGTCTCACATAAAAGAATTTTAGAGACTCTATAACTTTATTTTTCAGGAATCGGATTCTCTCAATAATTAAATTATTTTATCAACAATGTTAATTTCTCGTGATGTGGCACATGTTAACCATTGTTCATCCTCTTTCTTTGATGGCTTGCATAATTGCCTTTACCATGGTTGTCGTCCTCCACCTCTCTCTTATTTCTATTTAGTGACAACAACCATGGATAGACAAATAGTGACGAGAAGAACTCATTTTATATATATTATTATGTAAAAATATTATACATTGCTATAATCAGTTGTTGGATTGAGAGAGTACCAAGATGTAATTAAAATAGTGGAAGGTAATTTGAGATTTTTCAAATTAAATGGAGTCCAAAATTAAAATAATAGGATTGAAAAGTGTATTTCTATTTTGTTAGATCCTGTCCACTATTAGTGAACAAAGAAGGCCCAAAGAAAGAACAGCAATTTTAAAAAGTACTATCCAGTATGATCATGAAGGCACAAATCCAGCAGGCCCACAAGGAAGGGTTATTTTCATCAAGGTATTGTTTAAAAAATTTCTATTTTCTCTTTCGTTACTTTTGTCAGTTGAGCTTGGACTTGATTTTCTTTATATTTTGAGTAGAAAGCATATCACGTCACCTACAATAATTAGGTTTTCAGATTTCGACAAGACATCACATGTATTTATAGCCTGTGTTATTTTTTTATTCAATACATGATGATTGTCAAAAAATTAATGTTTGTTGAATTTATTTTATTTTGTTAAACTAATCACCCCACTTAAATATATGGAATGACAAAATCACACAAAATGTTATACGAGTTATATATTCACTAGTTTTTGTTATGTAAACAATCTTCTTGGATCATAATATAGAAGGGAGATCACATATTCTAAAAACTATATTTTCAATATGATTCATTTAATAAAATTTTGACATATCACATATAATTTTAATTTTGTTTTCTACTATTAATTTTTTTGTAATAAATAATAACTTTTTTATTCCTGATAACATAACTTACAAGTGATTTTTGTTCCATAATATAAAGTTACTTTTTTCCCTAGTCCAGTGAGCATCACTCTATATATCCAAGCAGAGTTCACAGAAATTAAAGGTTCCTTGAGCTAAAATCTTTAGCATCATTTTTCTTTCTAAACAAAACTTTATAGAGATGGCTAGTGACAAGTTAAAATAAGATAAGGATACCAGGATGACATCTTTTATCCAAATAATATATGTTGTTTCATGTTCCATTGCTAATTATTGACAAGAAAATACTTAATTGTTAAAGTTTAAAGTTAAATACATTTTTTAATCAACCACAAACAATGACACATGATGTAGTATATTTTGGAACAACAAATATACGAAATAGTTCAAGAAGAAGATGAGATAACATAAATCAAGTGGTTGGTTACATATGGAAGTTTCCAAGTGTCATGTTAGGACAACCCATATCTTATGTACAAAGAGTTATGGATACCTCACTATTAAATCAATGTCACCTTCCATCATCTTCATCATCTCTCCCTCTGCACAAAAAGGGACAAGGGAATTCAATGGCCTAAGGGGCCATCCCATGAGGCCAGGTTTGCTCCTTCCTAACCTTGTGGGACCTTATGAGGGACCCATCCCACCATTGGATTCTAATAGGGATGAGTATGAGTTAGGTAAGACTTGTCTCTTACCCGACCTTAAATATTGATCGGGTCATTTTTTAACCCGGATCAGCCTTAGAGCCAAAGCTAACCTCATCCTAAATATCGATTGGGATAACCTTTGAAACCGGACCCGACCCTAGATTTGATTAAATATAATATATACCTCATTTAGATAAAGACTTTTCAATATTATTTATTATTATTGATATGTAATTTAACATATGAAAAGATATATGTAGATATTGTTAATCATGTACAAATGATGAAAAAATTCGAGATTCAGTAACATTTTCGATGAAAGAGATGTCATTATTCTATAGAGAGACATAAACATGATGAGTGAGTAATCATAGGACGAGTCCGAGCCTGATCATGTTTGTCCCCTACCTAGTCATAAATATTGTATGGGTCTAATTTTTAAACCGAACCTTACTCTAGACTCGATAAGACCTGACCATATTTGGAGCCGATTATAATATCAGGTGAGCGGATAGGGTTAGATCCTGCTCAGTCCTAGATTTTACCGTGGCCTCTCACTCTCACCTCTCCCAGTTGGCCCCTCCCTTCAAATTAAGGCTCTCTTCTATGCATGGGACTCTAATGATGAGGAATATGTATAGATGATCTCATGTCTTTATCCCTTCCCAACAGCACAGACCCCATGTAACAGTTATACAATGTTTTAATAGTTTATCTCATCCGAAAGCAGCTTACTTTTCTATTTTGAGAGATATTATTATAAATTTATAAGTTTTTTTACATCATAAGAGATCTTCTAATAGAGAAAAAAATTCATTTTCAAATAGTACTACATGCATGATTCCTTCAAATCTTCTATACTGAAAAACCTTCAGATAGAAGAACTATTCTTATTAGTATTCCTGATTTGGATGTATAATTGTTTCAAGTTGTACATATTTTATTTCTAATATACAATGTTTTAAATTTAAATCTTGTGTATATAAAAAAATTTATGTTGGGAACCATGCTCTCAACTCGATCAAGATTGCTTCACATGAAATGTAAAAGAAAAAATGTATGCATTATCATTTTTATATATTATTATTATATTATTCATCATTCATGTTTAACTATTATTGATTTTTCAAAAAAAATTTAATACAAATGAGTGAATATATTGTACTTATTGTATATAAATATATACAGATATTAAAGTCTACAAGATACATGTAATTTAAACCAAAATACAAGTTTAAAGATTTTTTTTATATTCACTCGTAATAACTTTTTATAATAATATAGATTACATGTGGTGTAATAAAAAATAAAGTTGTTCAAATATATCTTCAAATAATTGTACAGATAATATTAGTCTAAATTGAATGTATAAAAACACATCATTTATTTTTACTAAATACCACATGTATGCTTTGAGCCTTTGATGCAAGGGACATCACTAAATAAAATGTGTTTGTTGAAATTGAATAAAGTTTGTGTTGGTGAATGTCTTAGACGCAAATATATTTCTTTTTTACTTGTATGACACATCATGTTATTGGCTTATTATTTATAATAATTAATATGAGGCAGTATGTATGTTGTGTTTATATTACTTGCTTTAAATGTGATGAAACCCTTAGGATGATAAGTTTGATAGTATTATGACAATTAAATTTTATTACTTGGTAAATTATCCTTAAATAATCCATAATAAAGTATTATAGTTAATAATTATAACTATAATACATTAGAACTAGTATGTGAAACACATAAGTACATTTGTTGTCTCACTTTATGTATTTTAAGATTAAGATTGCAACTAAGAGGGGGTGAATTAGTTGACTAGAAGTTATGACCACTTTTTCTGCAAAATGAAGAGTTAAAGTGCAGCAGATAATATTGCAGAAAATAAACAAGAATAAATAAAAAATGTAAGGGAGAAGAGAGTGCATAAGAATTTTATACTGGTTCACCTTCTTGTTCACCGAAGACTACATCTAGTACTCTTGCAGCACAAGAGATTTTAGATTTTCCACTAAATATTATGAGTTGTAATTACAATATCTCACCTCGAGATCTCTATATACCTTACACACTCACTAATACTTATCACCTTAAAAAACACATTTCCAAGTAACTCTATCCCCTTTCTATTCACACCCCGTGAAAGAAAGTAATTATAAATAATGAGGAATTTGAATGATAGTTTGGATTGCCTTTACAAGTATGAAATATAATAACACTTGCAATATAATCAACTCTTTTGTATACTTAGTAAATAATGCTCTTTTAAGTTTAAAAAACTTTGAAACACTTTACTTCAAGTAACTCAAAAATAACTTTGAAAGTTTGAGTTCAAGTTGCTAGAAGTGCAAAAAAACTATTTCAGAAAAGTGTAGGAAAGTTGTGAGAAAACTGTGAAAGAGTTATGAAAGAATTGTTCAAAGAGTTATTTTCATTGTGAGTTCTAATGCCTTTAAATAGGCTTTCCAATCAGTCATTGTGCCTTTATGAAGGAGTAGGAATTATTTGGAATGAATGCATTTCGTTTGGGATGAAAACCCCCGAGTTTCAAATCTGAAAAACTGTTGTAACAACTCTTAGTAACCGATTACAGCAAGTGGGTAATCGGTTACCCAAACATGACATTTTGAAAAATTACATTGAGTTATCGGTTACTCAAACTCTCTGTCCAACAGTGAATTTAAAATTCAATTAGAGTAATTGGTTACTCAAATTTGAGTAATC
>NC_032023.1:10760419-10768562 GCF_001865875.1 Lupinus angustifolius
ACACATTATTTTGAAAAATGTTTTCATTTAAAACTTGAAGTGTTTCAATTTCTTTTAAAATATTTTGAACATTACTACTTTAGTATATTAAAGAGTATAGGATAGAAGTACCTATTTAGACTTAGACTAATTGTCTTGAAGCTTTAATCTTCTTGGTCTTCATAAGTAATCTTCCTTTTCTTCTTTTTGGTGATGTTAGTGTCTTCATCAAAATCTTGCCAAGGTCAGGAGCAAAGATCTTCTCGCATGTACCACTTCATGTATGATCACCTTTGATTGTTTGGAAACAAAATTATTTAAGTTAAAAATATAATTATTAAATATTATGCTGACCAATCATATCTTCTAGCATATTGAGTGACACAAATGAGTCGGACAATAGATGTGGATCTGTGAAAAACTGGTATTTATCTCAAAGATCATGGATATGTGATACCATGTTTTTATACGTAGATACATAAGATTGATGACCACTACCAACAAGGTGTTGGTCTAGTGGTGTAAGGCCTCATTGGATCCTCAAGGTTAAGAGTTTCATTCTTGGGAGCGATGCTTGTTGGGAGGGACAGTCACGAACATCAAAGGAGAATAGTTTTTTATCCAAAAAGGTGAGGAAATACCCTTAATAGTACCAAAAATAAGATTATGTAGTGATTCGACCTGAAGTCATTACAATTCCTAACATGGAGAGTTATATGTTTTGAGGTATTCAAAAGTCATGTTTAATAGAGTGATGATAAAGCTATATATAACTAACGTGTTATGAGATATATCATTAAGCCCTTTGATTGAGTGATAATATGAAATGTGTTGAGTTTATTCAAGTGCAAAGTCTCATATTGAATAAGCGGGGATGAGTGAAAGAATTTATAAGTAGAAAATGTCCATAGAACCAATGCCTTAAGGTTTTGGTTCAAAACGTGGTGTCTTACTTGTGGCTCTTCACTCTTCCCATACTCCGGTAACAATGGAATTCACCGGTGGTTGAAGGATCCCCTGTCGCAGTCTAGTCCAACAAGTGGTATCAAAACCGATGGTTCGGTTGGGACATGGTGACCTTAAGGAGGAGCAGACCGGAAAGTGTGTGGTACCCACACTTGAGGAGGAGATTGTTGGGTTTATTCAAGTGTATAGTCTTACATTGGATATGAGGGAAGAAGTGAAAAAGTTTATAAGCATGACAATATTCAAGTATGTCGATATGTGATATTGAAGAGACTTATTCAACATTCTACTCGGGGATCAAGAAACCATGTGTTGCATTATACATGAGTGACATGATTCATGCCATGGATGTGACTAGTATATTCGGACAAAGAGATATTATTACACTTGAGCATTAGTTACAATAAGGTTATGTCACATTAGATACCTTCAATCAGAGCACATGATCATGTGTTAGCTCATAGTGGGCGTGAAGTAGATATTTTTAATTTATGGCCCAACCCTATTACAATTATGTATACTAACTTATAAAGCCAAAAACATCATAATTATCCATGGTGTAATTTTGATTTTCAAATTTATCCTTAATTAAAATTAACATTATACTTTTTTCAACTTATGAAGAAAATGTGTTCAATTGGACGTTATATAACTACTAAAAAAATTCCATGAGAGATGAGCAATTTCTCCCTATAAGAAAATTGTACATCAACCAACAACAATATCTTTGATCTTTTGTTTTATTATTCTATTCTCTCCCACTTTCTACACATTACTATTTGTTCTATTGTTCATGGACATTTTTTTTGGAGAGATAATGAGAAACCAATAAGTATCATAGATTTTTTTCTTTATTGTTAATTGCCATTTTTATTTTCTTTCTTCATTGTTAATGATTGTTTCTTATTTTTAACATGCAGGTGAGTACCATGGCTTCGTTTACATAAGTATGTATCAAAATATGTTACCTTTTTTGTTTTCCCAACTTTTAACAATCATCTCTTCTCATTCATGTAACATGGAAAGGAAGAATTTATGAAGGAATTCGTGCACCAAATCTGTTTGATAAAATGCTTCACTCGTTGAATTTGGAGATAAATACTGCACTGAGAAACCAAATAAAAATTATAGTTTTTTCTTTCTTTATTGTTAATGGTCACCTCTTTTTTCTCTTTGCTGTTAATGGTTGCTTCTTATTTTTAAAATGCAGGTGAGTACATGGCTTCATCTACATAGGTAAGTATCAATCAAAATAAGATACCTTTTTGTTTTTCCAATTTTTAACAGTCATCTCTTCTGCATTCATATAACATGGAAAGGAAAAATTTATGACGAAATTTGTGTACCAAACCCGTTTAGTAAAATGTTTCACTCACTACATTCGGAGTAACATAAGACAATCAAACGAACATAAGTTCCCTTCTAATTTCCAAGTCATATTTATGAAGTAATTAAATTTCAATTTCTACATTCATAAATAAATCTACGGCAAATCAATTTTGCATGGGATTCTTTCATCACTATTTAGGTCGTTCATATGATAATCAACTCAACCTAATATATATATCTGTTATATTCTTTGGAAATTCGAGAATAAATGATATTGAGATTCATAATTATCAATTAAATTTGAGAGAAAGTGGTTCCATTAGAATAATTAGGTTACCTTAAAACAGAGATATGGTGCAACAATCAGGCATCAAAAAACACATTTTTGGCAGTTTCTCATTTTAACTTTGCAATTATCTTTTTGGCAGTGGTAGCAATATGGTCTTCCATTTTTATGCTTCGGTTCTCACTTTCATTCTTATTCTTAAATGGGAAAGAACTTTTGAATTTTTATCTCTACTTGTTGATGGAATACTTGGACTTGAAAATACGGGTAAGTACTATGACTTTATTCACACAAGTGAGTACCAATCACAATATGGATGAAGAAATTTGTGAGCAAAACTTGTTTAGCGAAATTTTTCACTAACTGCAGTTGGAGAGAACACAAAACAATCAAACAAACATGAGTTCTCTTCTAAATTCCAAGGTATATTTATAAACTTAATTAATTTCAAGTTTGGATGAGATTCTTTCATCACCATTTATGCAATGCATATGATTATCAAGTCAACCTAATGTCATGGTTATTAGTAAGATGACATAATGCAATGCATGCTTCTATTCTATTGGTATGACAAACACATTCATTCACTTTTTACGGTTAATGTTATAGATTAGTTCTTCAAGAGTTTCTATCTTTATGCTTAATATGAAGGTATTGTTTATCTTTTTCCCCTTAATTGCAGGATATGGTAAGTGTCCAAATGAGTAAAGCTTACATATTTTGTTGTTGTGTCTGAAAATAAGTTTCAAGTACAAAGCTTTCATTTTTTGTATGAAGTTTTCATTTTTCCATGCTCTATTGTTATTTTTGTTTGGGTAAGGCATAACTTTGTAGTATTATATTAAGCAAAATTATGTTAGAGCACAAACTCCACTACTACTTATGGACCTTATATAATCAAAGTTGTCATTTAAAATGAAAGTATATAAATCTTTGATTTTTGGTAAAGTATCCATCTTTGTGCTAGAGTTACTGTTATTTATTATAAAGATTATGCACAAATTTTAACTAATATATTCATCGCTGGTCCAATATGTTATTTCAAAAATCATATATTAGATTTATAGTTCATGATGTGAACTGTAAAAAACAATTACATTTATCAAAAATGTCATTTTATTGATTTAAGAAAGGAACTTTTAGAACTAACTAAGTTTGTTTTTATCTCTCATATTTAATTATTTGTCTATGTAAGAAGTGCTTCATGACTATAATATGTTGGTTTACTTTATTTATGTCTTCTAAGATGCACCTTGCAATTATTGCTATTTTCCTTACATTATCTTAGACCTTTCTAATAGAAAATTGTGCAACAAGTTTAACATGGTTATGTGATGTTGAATATGCTACCATTGTCACCCTACGCACATAAGACGAGTCTTTCTTGGTAAAATCATAATCTTTGTATTGACTTATATATATATGCTTTTGTATATGATTGTTGATATTAATGTTGTTTATTGTTTCAGAAATTAAGTAATGAAAACCGCAAGAGAGCACCCAATCCTTTATATCCATACCAAGCTTCTCGAGTGGGGTATAGAGGAATCGATGAAAGAATTGTAAGTATTGTTAATTTGTACATTATTGGTTATGTTTTGTATGCATATATATCTAATTACATTATTATTGGTTATGTTTTCTTAGTTGGAGAACAAAAGCGAAACACCTATGACTCCACATGGAGTAGAACTCGATGTTTTATGGGTGGGTGTTCGTAAGAACAAGGATGTTGTCATCGACAATGAGGAATTTCAAGAAGCGGCAAGACGTGTTGCCGTATTGTAAGTGCTCATTTTTTAATTATACTTAATTTCCATACTTTATTTATCAAAATGTGATTAATTAACATTATGTTTTTTCTTGATTTGTCAGGTTGCCCTAAAAGAAAAGGAGGCAAACCCAGATAGACGCATAATATTTGACAAGACACTAGGACTACTTATATACCCTGGTCGTATCCGATGTGCATGATTTGGGGTTAGCCAGCAAACATTTGTACCTCATCCAAAGCGTGCAACCAAAGCCCAAATGAGTCAGGTTCAAAATCAACTAGATGGCCTCATGCAATGGTTTAACAAATTTGAGCAATCAATAAAAGCGAAGGAAGTTGAGTGGCAACGACTAGCTAGTAATGCTGACATTGTTCCTTCAACCATCAATGAGAGTTGCACTATACCTGCACCTTACAAAATTCTCATTCCGATTCTCATTCCTGAGGTAATTTAGTTAACTTATTTTAATTTAGTCGTTAACTAAATATATGTTTTAACTTACGTATAGGGAACCAGTTCTTGCAAACTTTTTCTGGATACCCCAACTAGCCGAGTAGTGGGTGTTGGGAAAGTGCACAAGTTGGTCGATGCTATGCTGCATAATACACGTATCCCACACCATCATGTGAAGGTCTAGATTGACATTGCAATCAATGATAATGTGTTGCTGCCAATTCCTTTCGATGATGATATCTTCACAGTTGGAGGGGCTATAGGCACTTTTGTGGCTTGGCCAGTAGACCTTGTTCAAGTAATTCCTCCTAAGGTATGATTTTCACCTTATGCTCCCTCATATCATATATATATTGATCTATAATTGATATGTTTTTATTGAATATTTCAGGAAAATGTACATTCCATCCCCAGTAGCACCCAAAAGTCTAAGCCATCTTCTGGGGATGTGAGCTCAAAGCCATCTACTCGGGATGTAAGCTCCAAGAAGACTACCAACTATTGTACTCAGCAGATTGAGCATGTGAAGAAGATGGGAGATGGTATGATAATTATATCAATTCCCAAGGAAGTCTACGGGGATAATGTTGATGAATACGTTGGCATGAGTGAAGTCTGTGATGTATATAAACGTGATTGTATAGATGCAAATGTTGTATGTATATATATGAGGTAAATTATGTTTTCTTAACTTCTCACTTTTGCATGGTGATGTGTTATAATTAACTAACATTTGTGTTATATATATTAGGTACTTGTATGAAAATTTTATTAAGGTAAATAAGAAATAAGTGATGTTCATATCCCCACACCTTATCGCTTTGATATCGCACGAAAGAATGAGATTGAGGAAAAACAGAACGAAGTACAGATAATCTCATCCATCATAAAGAAGATGCAGATTTATTTCTTGCACCTTTTAATACCGGGTGAGCATTTTGTAATTGTCTTTTATATTTCTTTCTTTAGTATGTTGGATGTGCAAACATTTCGTAACCATGTACATATATTTTGTTAGGCAACATTGGGTTTTGGTTGCCATCAATCGGGTCAATGAAGAAATATACTACTTTGACTCATTGGCACGTGGTGATATGAACAACTACGTCGCTATGAAAGAGATGCTTTCTAAGTAAGTTGACTACTCATTTAAACTTTTAGTTACACTTTCACTTTCCTAGTTGTTTATTAATTAAGTACATTTTCTATTGTAAAGTGCGGTGAAAGTTTACAAATTAAATAATCGTGGTAGAAACAAGTTACCAAATCCCAACAAAATCAAGTGGATCCGTGTACATGTATTGACACAAATCATCTCAAACAATTATATGTGTAATGACCAACTAATGTTATACTTATATGTTTACTTCATTTTAATTGTAGACCCCTTGCCAAACAAACGAGGTAGGTTGCGACTATTACGTGCTGAAATTCATGAAGGAGATCATTCAACAGTGGCCAACTAATGAAATCAAGTTTGTTTGCAAATCATATACATATGACCAAGTCAACCAGATTAGAGAATAATGGTCAAAGTTTGTACTTAGTTTAGTTCGCAAATGATAGGTATAGTAGATTATTTTTGCACAGATTGTAGCTTAGGGAATTCAATTAATGTTCAATTTAATGTATATGATTTGGCCTATGTAATATATGTTTCAGTAAACAGTGTAATTAATGTTCAATATATAAATTCAGTTGTTTTCATATAGTTGTCATTTGGTGTTTCTGTATGCATTCATTTTGTTGTTATGTTCTGTTTCTGTATGCATCGGGATATTTTCTGTTGTGTGCGTAACTTTATAGAATTAGGAATAATGGTCTTCAACAATGCTTTTGTGTGATTGCACTGTTGTTATACCCATACAACATCGTTTTTTAACAATGCGCTATTGATTACGTTGATTTCAACAGCGCATTCTCAAGAAAACATTGTTGCTTTTGTTGAATTCAACATGACATGAATAAAAAAGCGTTGTTGAATACTTATCTCTCATTCATTCTCTTTTAGCTATAGAACAATGCATATGGTAAGAAGTGTTGTCGATATGATCAAAATTATTCCCTCTGCACTTAATCGCTTAACATAGTGCTTAATCGATTAATTGTTTGAATGTTATTTATTGCCATTATTAATTGTTCTATATATTTAATTAATTGTCATTAATCGAATGTCATAACGTAATTACTAATTTGAATTTCATTAAAAAAAATGAAGTAGTAAAAAAAATATTATATCTTCCATAGCGTTTCCTTAAGATTGCACCGTGGAACACTTACCTTCATATTTGAATGGAGAGTTTTATCATAGTGTTTCCTTTAGGTTGTGTTGTTGATTATGTATCATTGACAGCACCTTCTTCATTATGCGTTGTTGAAGATACTATCAGACCTTAAAAAATTAAAATGTTCCCGCATTCTCACACATTCATCAGCAATCCCAACACTCATTTACTCAATAGCGAAATGCATTTCAACCTCATCATCATTCAACCACATCATCATTCACTCATTCAACACCAAAAATCATTCACTCATTCAAAACGAAAATCATTCAACACTGATTTTGAAAATCCTTCACTCATTTAACCTTAAAATCATTATTCACGCATTCAACACCGAATTGAAAATGAGTTTTTATTATAGTTATTTGCCTTTTTAATTACATTATATTTAGCTTGTATTGAGTTATAAATATTTTCCTTATAAATGAGTGAAAGTGATTTCACTCGTTTAGTTTGTATTGAGTTGGGGTTTACGACTCATTTAGCTTACATTATGAGTTAGGGTTCTGATCATAATAATGCATTTGCTCTGCAAGCTTAACTCGAAGCTTTAGGGATTTATGTTCATTATATTTTTTTTTTAATAGAAAATGGATCGAAAATGGATGAGTGTCAATCGATTGACGAAGGAGTACGAAGAATGAGTGAAATCATTTGTTAGGTTGGCAATTGAGAATACTGAAAACCCTAATAGAATTGTATGTCCTTGCTTAAGATGTTGTTACTCAAACCGAATTACTCCAAATGAGTTTAAAGGTCATTTAGTGTGTCATGGTATTGATCAAAGTTACACATGTTGGACAAGACATGGTGAGACAAGAGACGTTATGGATTGTGATGATGAGATGCATATGAAAGACAACTACACAAATGCATATGAAGACGATCATTTTGAGGAAATGGCAAACGTTGTCGAAGAGGATCTTCAGGATTTCCTGAGATGTTTTAGCGGTTGATAAGTGATTGGCAGCAGTGTCAAAGTTGTATAAGTTGAAATCTGTTAATGGATGGACTGATAAGAGTTTCACCGACTTGCTTGCACTTCTGAAGGATATGTTGCTGAAAGATAA
>NC_032023.1:10768662-10769527 GCF_001865875.1 Lupinus angustifolius
GCTCCCTTCTCGAACCTATGATGCAAAACAAATGTTACGCTCCATAGGCATGGACTACACTAGGATACATGCTTGTGAAAATGATTGCATCTTATTTTTTAATGAGTATGGTTCATTAAAGTTTTGTCATAAATGTAATGCATCACGATATGAGTAGGAAGACTCAATTCCCAAAAAAGGTTGTATGGTATTTTCCCATCAAATCAAGATTCAAGTGTATGTTTAGCAATGCCAAAGATGCAAAGAAGTTGACATGGCATGATGAAGAAAGGATTAAAGATGATAAGCTTTGACATCCTGCAGATTCTCCTCAATAGAGAAAAATTGATCACGACTATCCTAGTTTTGGTCAAGAATCAAGAAATCTATGCCTTGCATTATTCAACGGATGGAATTAACCCACATAGTGTTCAAAGTTGCTCCCACAATACATGGTCGGTGATGTTGGTGATATACAACCTACCTCCTTCTCTATGCATGAAGCGCAAATATGTGAAGTTATCTATGTTAATTTCTGGACCTAAACACCCAGGAAATGACATAGACATATATTTGGCTCCATTAATTGAAGACTTGAAGCAAATGTAGGAGACATGCATAAATGTATGTGATGTGTATAGGGAAGAAAACTTCAACTTGAGGGCTTTGTTGTTCATCACAATCAATGATTTCCCTGCATATGGTAATCTGTCTGGATATAGCACAAAAGGACATTTTGCATGTCATGTATGTGAAGACAATACTCATTCAATGAGGTTGGAACACTATAAGAAAAATTTCTTCCTTGGCCATTGTAGATTTTTGCCTGCAGATCATCACTATCGACGATGGAGAAAAGCATTTGATGGAAACAATGAAGAAGGTC
>NC_032023.1:10769627-10769922 GCF_001865875.1 Lupinus angustifolius
AAAATGTAATTTTGTAAATTTATTCATGGTGTTAAAGTTCCAGAAGGGTACTCTTCCAACATTCAGAACCTCATATCAATGAAAGACCTCAAGTTAAAAGGTCTTAAGTCTCATGATTGTCATGTACTTATGGAGCATTTCTTGCCTATTAGAATACGGTCAATTTTACCTAAAAAAGTTCAAGGAACCATAACTAGGTTATGCTTCTTCTTCAAGGAAAATTGTAGCAAAGTGATTGACCCTGAGAAATTACTTGCATTGCAAAAACAAATTATTTTAACTTTGTGTGAGCTCG
>NC_032023.1:10770022-10797604 GCF_001865875.1 Lupinus angustifolius
GAGAGACACAACTATGTGACCCTTCCTATATGAGATGGATGTACCCCTTTGAGCGTTATATGAAGACATTAAAAGGGTATGTGAAGAATCAATCAAGACTAGAGGATTGTATTGTCGAGCGATATGTTGTTGAAGAAGCTCTTGATTTATGTACCAAATACCTTACCGGTGGTGATTTCATGGGCATTCCAAAGCCTCGATATGCAATAAAAATATTTGGTGAAGGTATTATTGGGAATGAAATATTGACTATACCAAGAATCGAATTGGAGCGAGTGCAGTTATATGTTTTACATAATGTCGACGAGGTTGAGCCATATGTTGAAACACACAAGGAGATGCTAAGGAAGTGTTACCCAAGTAAGAATGAAAATTGGATTTTCAAAGAGCATAATCGGTGTTTCATAAAGTGACTAAAAAATCACATTGATGAGGAGTTGAATATAAATGCACATTCGGTTTCTGAAAGATTGAAATGGTTAGCCAATGGTCCAAGCCTTCATGTCTTATCCTACATTGGTTACCTGATTAATGGGTTCACATTTTATATGAAAAACAAGATGATCAAAGTATTATGCAAAATAGTAGGTGACTCTTGTTGCTCGAACTTTACACATGTCAAGTGCAAAAGATAGAAACTCAATCTATGCAAACATGTCATACTTTAGAGTGATTGAACACATATGAGAATTGGATTACACAATGTTTAGAATGCCGATTTTTTATTGTATGTGGGTTGATAACAATAATGGCTTCCGAGTTGATGAGTTAGGGTTCATGCAAGTGGATCTTAATAGGTCAGGATATAAAGATGAGTTATTTATTCTAGCATCACAAGCTTAACAAGTATTCTATGTTAGTGACTCAGCTGATATGAAATGGTTCATTATTCTTTTAACTAACAAAATAATCGTCAATAATATTGATGACAAAAAATAAGAAGATATTGATGAAGATGGTCCTTTTTTGGGACATATTAATCGTGTGAGAGCGGACCAACTACGGATGATGATTTATATACAAGAGGTGATCACGATGAAGGGCTTTAGGTAAATCAATATGCTCCTACAGACAATGATGACCCTAAAAGACAAAAACAATCAAAGAAAATGAATAAATAGATGCAAGTAGTCTTGTATAATTTTGATTTTTTGTAATTTGTATAATATTATTTCTTTGTAATTTGTGTAATTTTTTTTATTTGTAATTATGTACTCGGTCAAAATATAATTGGCATGATATTCATTGTTTGTATTTCGATTTGTATGATGTTTAATAAAACAAACTTTTGGTTTGTATTAATGTGTTTGTGTTGTTCAGAATGCATAAATGTATGTACTGTTGAGAATGTTTGTTATGCTAATAAATGTATATGCAAAATGCAAATATTAATTTATACAAATCAACAGCGAATTCTATGGGAAGCTTTGTCATGCGTTGTAGTTAAAGGATAACTATAAGAGCGTTTTGTATAGAAAGCATTGTGGTACATTATTAATACAACAACGCTATGCATGTGATACGCTATTGTATTAAGGTGTTGTTTGAAAAAATTTATGAATAATACAACAACGCTTTTCTGTTATTGCGCTGTTAAATATATGAATTTCAACAACGCAGCAACAAGCGTTGTTAATAAGACCTATAAATGCGCTGTTTATTTAAGATTATATGACAGCGCTTTGTGGACGATGCGTTGTTGTATTGATCCACTATATGACAACGCTTTGTGGATGAGGCGTTGTTATATTGATGCACTATATGACATCGCTTTTTATGTGTTGTGTTGTGGTATATAATCAATACAATAGCGTTTGTGAAGCGTTGTTAATGATGACCATATACTACTGCAGTCAAACAGAAAGCACATGAAAGCACTGTTATACATCTAAAATAAGCGATGTTGAACGGCAACTCTGGTGTAGCGTTGTTTGACATGCATGGGAGTGTCTGTTAACACGCTAGTTAATTAATTAATTTGTGCAATCATTATTACAAAAATAAGAATGCAGTTGAAAAACATTTCATGACAGCCTTACATATTACGTTCTAAACCTGATAAGTTTATTTCACTGATTTCACCCACTCATAAACTTCACCTAAAAAAATAATTGTGAATCACTCAATTATTTGAATCTTCGATTTAAAAAATTAACAATTACAATAACCAAATAAACTCAACTACAAATTATAATATTTAATACAAAATATTATATTTGACATTTATAGTATGCAGACTACACATTACAAACAATAGGAAAACGGGTTGAAAGATACAATAAATAATAATGTTAAACCAATCAGCCCTAGAACACTTAATATGACAACCGTAGGCACTAAGTTAGGAAGGGTATCTCAATTGGAAGTTTGCTTCTTCCAATTATTATTATTTTCTAACTACATACTACTCTAGAGTCTGTTTTTTGTGATTAAGTTAGCTTTGATATCTTTCGATTATGCCAAATTCATCCTCATAAGTAGTTCAAATGGTGTGAATTTCCCAAGGCTTATAAAGACTATCTTTGATTGTTGCTTATCCGATGTAGAATCTTTGATTGTTGCTTATCCGATGTAGAATCTCAATAGAGAATAAAGTATCACCTAATATGAGATCATGACATGTATCTCGTTTAATCATTTTCTACAAAAATATTTTCAAACACTAAAAAAAACAGGACATGTGTCATAATCACATTGGCCAGAGGAGATAATTTATCTCCTGATATAAGGAGATACTTTACTCTCATCTCAATAATAATAATCTAATCTAACTCAAACAAAATTATCTATCATAAATGACACATATGATTTCCAAAACAAATAATTAAATATATTATATTTATACATGAATTAATCTGTAGAACACTTAACGGTTGTTCAGATAAATAAAGAAGTTACACATTGAAAAAAATGAACTAATTGAACAATGTATAAGCTTAAAGACTCAAACTCACTAATAAATAAAACTAAAATTTCTCTCACTTTGAACCTTCAACACTTGGACGAGTCTCACTCCTAAATTCATAATATGGTGTTACACCCTAGATAATCCGAAGAGATAGATCACCCTCGGTCCAAAATTTGTAAGAACAACTCTCACACTTTATTGTTCTGTTGCGTGCAATCTTAGTCAAAACAAGCAGCCAGAGACACATTATCCCTGAGATGTTTTCTGTCGCCTTTAACATATTACCGTAAATTGAATAAGTGGGGGCCACACTTTCTATAATATATGAATGATATTAATCATTCACCTAAGCACTGTTATGTTTTAATCACTGATTTTATTTGTTGGGGAAGTTGTTATGTCAGTGTCACAGCAAGGACATAATTGAATACAAACCGTGTATATAATCCGACAATTTAGTTAGATCCTTAATGCTGGATCAATCTTACCAATAACCATCATTATTTGACTAATAAGAAAGCAAAAGCTAATTATCATATATATAAACGGAATGAGAAATAATCATAGAGGGTAATAATAACTAAAAATTAATATCAGTATCAAAATTTATACATAGTCAGTACATTATCTACTATTCATTTATATTTATTTATTTTTTATAAAGTCAATAATAATTAAACATAAATGATAAATATACAATAATAATATATAAAACTCATAAATTGTCAATAATACATTATTTTCCTCATAATCATATTGTCAAACCCATCCCTAGCTTCTAATAAGCTATCATTGTATTTGGATTAGACCTCATATAATCCCACTTAAGCTTTGTAATGACTAGCAATATGGACAAATAAGCTGATTAAGCTTATCATATGACTCGTGTCTTTAAGCTATTAAATCAAAATATATTTGGACGTTGGCTCTCATCAACGATTCATCGTGAGATGGTGACACCATGCACTCTTGATAGATAGTAAGATACATTTAATCTGGTAAAAATTATTGCACCCTTAAGTAAATTTCTTAATTAGCTATACCAGTAGATAGTACATAGATGATATATTCGATCACAGGTAAAAAAGATAACACCATAAATTTTTTAATTCAGGTTCATAGATCGGAGTACTATTATAATCTGTCTTAGTGTAACCTTTTTGATGAGTATTTATTGGTATTGTTCGAAAGTTGGGAGTTTGAAACTTAATGTGGATGATCGTAGGACAAGATCAAATTATAGGTGGAGATGATGTTATCCGCAATCATGGTGACCTTTGGTTATCTAAATTCACTAGAAACTTTAGGATAAGATCTTCTGATCAAGCTGAATTTATGAATATTAAGCATGGACTCAAGCTAGTTTGGAGTTTTGGTCATCATCGGATTACTTTGGAGTCCAAGTGATGCTTGGAAGCTATATATGTCATTACAAACAAGGTGCAGACCAATTTGAACCTTATTGTTTGTGTGCTTCATAACATATGTGATATTCTTAGAAGAGATTGAAATGTTCAAATACATTACATATACAGAGAAGATAATATTGTTGCAAATTACATGGAAAAAATAAGCTTGGGTCTCCGAGAGGACTTCAGAATCTGAGACTCACGACCCACAAGAGTGTTATCCATTTTGTAGATGAATCTTTTCCTTATGTTTAAATTTCTTTGTTTTTCACTTTCCGATATACCAAAAAAAAATCGGTTATATAAGATGATTGGGTGGCGATCAGATCTGATTTGAAGCAACCAAACGAAATTTGACCATTTATGTAAATTGTTCAATGACTAATAAGATTGAGAAAAATCTAATTAGAAATTTTGACGAATAGTACATAAATTGTTAACTGCTGGTTATTTTGGTCCAAATGTGTAAATTCTTAAATGACTAGTAGGAAAATAATTTGATTCATTGTTGATGAGTGATGATCCTCTTTATTAATGGATAGGTAAATGTCACACAATAACATACAAAAGATAATATATAATAATACTTTTATCTTTTTATTTATCATGAAAATCACATTTTTATCATAAAAATATGAGTAAAAATAATAATTTGTCTCTTCATCAATGGCTTGAATCATTGTTCATTGTTTAACTAATTGATATGATATTATGGTCTGTATGGTCTCAACAACATACAAAACTATGTTATCACCATCATAGGTATATATCATTTAGTTGGGTTCCCTCGACTTAATAAGTCTTAGAATTCGAATATTTGAATTGTTATTTGATTTGTCATGAGTTCAAATCTTAAAAATATTCTATATTTATTTATTTGTGAGTATAAAACTCCATAAATCTACTATGGTCAACTCATGTCTATAGATTTAATTTCCCACTCAATGAAAACATTGACACACAAGTTTTCGAAATTTTAAAATCTTTTCTTCAGAATAGCTAGGAGACAGTGATGGATCCACGGCCCAGAATGATATTCCACGTTGATAATTAAAGCATGCATTTCTACTTAAAACATTACTAGTACTTGTGGAATGGGGATCACCTGTCCCACAATCAGTGTGTCCCCATGTCCCAAGTCAATAGGGTTTTTCTAAGTAATACACATATGTTATTTAAGTTTTTAAAATTCTTTTTTTTTAATGAAGTGTCAATTTTTTATTGGATCGGGACAGGAATGAGGACAGGTGACATGTGTTCGTACTTGTGATGCAGCTTTAATATTTGAATAGTCCTACATGAGTACGTACCATTATAAAAAAGGGAAGAGAAGGGTCCAGGGGTATGTATATTTATGTACGTGTTCAAACAAGAAATCTACAAATTAAATTAGATAAGGATGCCACATAATTAAGTAATAATATCTAGTACTTTAGTACATGAATATAGATGCTTAAAACATTATTAAGCTGATGATCAAATCAGGAATCCCTTTCTTTATTGTTTCCTTTCCTTACTTTTCGGAATGGGAACAAGGCAAGATGGGGCTGGGTTATGCTTACCCAATCTTGAATTCGAAATTTAAAACCTAAATTTAGTGAAGTTGAAAATAATACTACCATTCCCAATCCTGCCAGATTTTGGGTAACTCGTACCTATCTAGAAATCGCCTAGTTTCGGTAACCCGAATCCGACATGAACCCGCCGCCCAGAAAAAAAATCCTAATTAATTAAATGTTACTTCTCTAGACTTTGCTAAAATAATATTAATTCTATACTTATTATTACACCATCTTAGAAGAAGCACTTTGACATGTGTGAAGCTGATGCTTGTTGATTTATTAATTGATATAAATATGTGCAATTTTGGATTCTGACTTGTCAAAACTTGTATTGCACAAACAATAATTGATCTGAAATATTAATTATCATCATGACTTGTAACATTGGGAGACAGTTCTACTGTTTAACAGTAATGCTTCTGTCACAGTTCACATATGGTAAAAGATTCCCTGGAAGTTATGTGAAGTACTCACTTTCACTTTCTCTTTCTTTCTAATTTATTTCCCCTCCATTTTCTACAGTACTAGCAGCACAGGACAAATGCTACTATATAACAATAATGGACTTGGAAGTTGGAAGAGTTATCTAGATACTTAGGAATGGTGATGGAAGATATTGTTAACGGTTAAAGATAAATATTCCAATATGTTGGATATTGTAAGTGTGAAGAATAAGTTTCATATTGTATAGAAATTGATAAGTTGAAGAATATATAAGTGGGTGAACCCATAGACCTAATATATTTAGATTTTGGGTCAAGATATTTTGTCAAATTCACTTCACTTAGCACATAAAAAAATACTATAACTCAGTAATGAACCTGCAATATGGGCTATAACTATAGATAACAATTTTGATAAATGCAAGTACAATTACAATCATAATTATAATTTAAAACCTCAGAAGATATCTATATACTTGGGATAAGCAATGTTGTGAGCACCAGATTGGATGGTCTGACCGATCCGATTATTGATCGGACTTGAAAGTGGTTTACTCTAGTATGAATAAAAGATCGAGAGAGATGTTACTTCAATAAATTATAAATAATTAATAATTATATAAAATTTTGCATTTATATATGATTATATATTTATAGATAATTATTAATTATTATAAAATCATTGTGATTGCATGTTTTAACAATTAATACCGATTAAATCTAATACAAAAGTCCTTCCAGTTTGATGTCCGACTTAGGTTTCACAATATTCTCCATAAGTTTTTGGATGCATGTGAAAAAATAAATGTAAGAACTCTAGGAAGTTTTATCTACCATAGACAATGCCAGTATTGCATTATTTGTCATTTCAGGGAAGAGAACCCTACACTTTTTGAGTAAAATATTTAAAACAAGGGGGACCCCTCAAATGCAGATGTATGTGTTGGTGAGCAACAAATATGTACATCATTTACTACTTTGGCTACTAACAGTTCTGTATATCACTGAACAATTTGGCAACACCTTGTCTTCTCAAACTGGTTTGGTTGGGAAGTGTGTTTCAACTTTAATATTGCTTTTCAGCTCATGTTCTTTTCTTAGATTTAGTGATAGGAGGAGCCAAGTGAGAAATATGCATCAATTGGACTAGAAAACAGTCTGTAGTATCCAAAAACAGCATTGATTGACATGATTTGAAAAATAATATAATGGTATTGAACAACCATTATTATCCTTGTGTAAAAATTTGTTGCTTTTTATTTTAGTGACCGATTAAATCATGCCTTTACGCACTTCAGAGTTGCGTAGAGGAAAGGCCGTTAGTTATAATTCAGTTGTGGTTAGATTTGGAATTGCAATCATGATCATGTCATGCTTATGAGAAGTGAAAATTGTCATCACATTCATAATATTGCATCCAAATTTGTGAATCTGGACTGAAATTTACAAAAGCTCAAAGTTTCCCTATATAGGTGTGAGTTCCTGTGAGTGAGCCAGGACATATTACCATTATTGAATGTTACAACCTATATGAAGACTTTTCTAGAACAAACTACCAACTATGGATGCCTTGAATAGGCGAGGAATCATTACATCCTTGGAGGAGGATTATCATATCGATTTTGTATTGCTAATGAAATATTCCGAACATCTCTTTTCTACGTCCAAGGTGGCTTACTCCATCAGGCAACAACTCTAAAATTTAGTTGGGTGTGAACATTACACTATCTTTAAAATCAATGCCCCACTTTACTTCTCATATGAGTATGTCAATCTACTAAAAGTGTTGGAAGGTCTAAAGTATCAAAAGGGACAAGTTTATTATGCCTTATTCTAATTGGGTTGCCAGGCCACCCCTGAAATTTTATGAAATATTAAACCTTGTAACACTTTTGTGATGATAAAAAAACTAATTTATAGTATTTGACGAATCTCCTGTCCAGGAAAAAACACCAACCGTCACTTTCCCTCTACTTTAATAGCTTGAGGCATAAATTGGTGGGTACAAAATACTCAAATCTTTTGCAAAATGGCAAAGCATGAGCTGGGGAATTAGTATAGACCATGTAGTTGATTCTAGCTAGAGTAGCTAGTGTCTGTGTCCCTTAGGGAAAGTATAGGACTAGACATGGCTGATCATAGATTTAGCCTTTTTCTCTTCTAATAACTAACCCCATATTCAAGACATCAAAAAGTAGTTGATCATGTAGTAGTATCTTCATAGCCTTAATTGGAAAAGACTCATTGAAGATGATTGTGTATATGATTAGTGAGGACAATGCAACATGAAGGTCTACACTCTACATAGAGAAAACAGGTGGCGGACCAAATCCACATGTATTGTCTATATCCAAAGGGCAATGCTTAAAAGAAAAAAAAATTCTTTTAGTTGCTTAGGGATGGAATTGTCTGATATCTCCACTTCATTTTTTACGCATTGATTTTATCCAGTTAACTAAACCTTTGCATAAACACCTACTTTTCAGGTTTAATATTTTTTTTATTTTGTAGAAAATATCTTTTTACAATTGGGTTATAAAATATATGAGGTAGATAGAATTAGGGGCTTGTTAAAATGGTAAGATTGCTTATCAAGAGACTTAAAGATTATGAGTTATCAAGTATCAGAAATAAATGTGTTCTTCCACATTTCTCATACCCACCACAGCTCCAAATAATATGGCAAATAACCTTATCATTATACTGATACTCACCTTATCATAAAGTTTATTGGGTGTGTACTTAGTCGCATTTTTAATGGGGTAGTAATAGTAAATCTAATAGTAATACTTTCTACCAGGACAACTATGAAAATGTTAAAATCTCAATTGAATGTTAATACTATCAACAATATAATTATAATTTCTCATTTTATTCTCTAACATATATCCCTTATCATAGAGAGTTAATCATTGTATAACACCTATTGAACACTAGCTATTTGCACATGCAATTATGCATATATACGCTCGTTTATTCATCTTTGAATTCTGTGACAGAATCTAATCATACTCAAATGAGTGTTATATGTTTTTACTAGCCAGCTCATCTATTAATTTTTCAAAAAGTCTAACCCATTCAAGAATATATAGGATAAAAATCGTAAAACTTATAATATTAAACATTACTTGGCAAAACCTTTTAACATAACCAAGTTTGGACCAGCTATTATTTTATGACAGGTAAATAATAAAAATAATCAAAAATATTTAATAATGTGCCAAAGCTCTGAAGATTCTGCAGATACACAGATACATACACAAAGCTAACTAGAGCAAGAAATGCATGGCAAGTCATGTCAAAAGAGAATAGCATCAACCTCTCATTTCGCAATAACGGTGAAATTAACTGTACCACCAACAGAATAACTGATACCACTAGAATCTACCAATACTTTAAAATAATTTACATGACATAAATTTCAATGTCTTTGATGTATGTGGTAGGATTGATATGTCTCAGAATTTGTGCATCATAAGTCCTTATAAGATTGTAAAAAATAAATCACATGGACAGGACAATATATATATGTAGAAAAGATAGTCTTATGTCCTTTTGGTTCTTCATCCATTAATTTTGCTGACCCTTTATTCATTCATCTTCATTGGTCACTTTATAAGTCCTTATAGCCACTAATTTTGTATAGCTTTGGTTTTTCTTGCTCATGCTTCAGAACTTTTTGGTTGATTCTAATTCTTGTCTAGAATTCCTTATCTAATGTAAAAGCTAAATCCTGAAAATGTAAAAAAGAAGAAGAGTCAGGGTTCAGGAAACATGTATTAGTAAATTGAAAATGATTATTATACACTATTAATTATACATGTATTAGCAAAACATGATACAATGAATTGTTATATGATTTTTACCCTTCTTTTTTTAGACCTCACTCTTGAAATAGGAATATATTATATAAAATAATATAGTATTTTGACAAAGTTATATAAAATAATCTTTGATCTATAAATTGTTTTTACACCGATAAATAGTTTACAGAATTTTTATTAAGAAAGTGTATCATGTAATAATTGATTACAAGTTTTGTTAATCATACTATACAGTAATTTTTATTTTGGGGGATGTTATTTAATTTTTTTATAACTAAAAATATCATCCCACCCGTTAATAAAATAAAATTTATATACTGTTGATAGGTGTAGAAATAATTTACAGATTTTTTAGAATGAATAAAAAATTGTATTGTATACTAGTTATATATATACATAAAGTTGGCTAATATATAGTTTTAATATATATGAGACAGGATGTGATAGCTTACAACTTGGTTGCACTTTTGTAGGGAAGCTTGCTGAATTTAATATTAATGAAAGGAACAAAAGTTGTTGCTAAATCCATATGGATGAAGAAACTTTTGTGGTTGCTCTTCTGCATCCCAAATACGAGTATTGGTTTCCTGAAAATGATGTTTTTTAATTATTTATTTATTATATGGAAATGATGTATTTGACAAAAAAGTAAAAGAAGAAATATCTTTATTTATTTAAATCAGTTATTGTTTACTCATTTTTTTTATACCTCAGAGAAGATATTTGGCGTCTGCCCATGAAAAAAAGTTGAAGCTGAATTGTCCAAAAGATAGTCATTAGTAGGAGTGGGAAAAATGCTTGTGGGGGTCATGGTGGTTATGACTTGATTGGTGCTGTTGAATTGTTGCATGGATAGTGATGCAATGCTATTTAATTTCTGAAAATTCAAAGAGATCAAGTTAATTTCATTATAATAGAGATCAAACATATGATATCCTACGTAAATAATAATGAATATTTAAAATTTTAATTAATATTATATATTTTTATTGACATGGAACAATATATCGGACATAATTACATACACAAGATATTTGGCCATTTGCTAGACTTATTAATTAATTTGAAGTACCAATTACATCTAGCACATGTTATGTAACTCACCTCTGGTCTAACCAAGATGGTGTCTGAGTCCATTGCTAAGTCATAGACCATGGGGTTTGCTGAAGCAAGTTTCAATGACAAAAACTGCATAAGGAAGCTTGTTAGTTTACACATGTGGTAAGTAATGGACAATTTTCAATAACCATAAGGAAAAAAAAAACAACTTATATATTGTTGATACCTCAACTTGATTTTGTAAAGATTGGACATAATTGATTATTTCATCCAACATAAGGGCCTTTCCAGTCACCTATTTATAAACATACCAAAATGAAGTTGTTAGAAGAGCTAAGAAGAAACATGCATACAAATGTCCCAATCAAAAAAACAAAAGAGACAATGAAATGAAGTTTTACCTTATCACACCCTGGCACAAGTCTTTGCAACATCTTCATCCTTTCACTTATTTTCTCTCTTCTAACCTGAAATTCATTTGTTTTTGTAAGATTTAGAATGAGACATTCAAGATAACTCTAGGGGCATTTTAGGAATTCTAGTACTGAAGTAGGAGAGTACATCTGATGTCCAAAAAATGTGTTCACTTCATGTATTACTGTTTATGATTAGTTGAAAAAATAAATTTAAATTAAAAGTTTAATAATTCAATATTTTTTTCACCGATTATTAACAGTGTCAAATAAAGTGATATACTTTTTTGTTACATGTTCCACCAAGTAGTTATGTAACAGATTAGGACAAGGGACCATAGATATAATTGTAGGTTGTTACAAAGTATCATATACCCTTTCAGCAAGGCTGTGGTTATCAGTTGCCTGACCCCTTCTTGCTCTGACATGGATATAGCCCTTTGGGGGCACTTCAGAACTTTTTTTCTGATCTTTCTTTTCTGCTTTTGGCTTCTCCACTCTTTTCACCTCACCATTGTTGTTATTCCTCTGCCTCTTGTTTTTCCCTTCTTTTACATCCTATAACAATACTCAAAATAAAGAGACCAAAATAGTTAAATTAATAACATAAACAATTTTTGGTTATAACATATCAATAAATTATATTATATAGTACTACTATCTATACTAATATGTTGAGAACATATACAAAACATACAACATAAATTGACAAAGCCAAAAAAGAAACCATTATAGCTCAATTTTACCTTTGATTGAGGCTTATACAAGGAATATGCACTTCTGGTTCTCCTCTTCTTAACCATAGGAGTCACCTTCTGAGTTACCTGTTCACCAATTTCAAGCTTGTCCACTACCATAGAAGACTGAGGGCTAATGTTTTTGGCAATAGAAGGTTCATTGTCACTAATGGTGATCTTGGAACTTTGATCATCACAGCTATTATCCTGATTTGTGACATCAAAAGAGGTTTGATGATGAAGGTTGAAATGAGGAGAGATAGTGTTTATATTATTGGAGAAAAATGGTAATGATTCAACAAGAAAAGGGTGGTATTGGTATGAATAAGAAGCCATATTATATGAGAGATGTGAGTTTGATTATGCAAGTTGTGATAGCAGTGAGGACTAAGGAAAAGTTGGTCTATGACAAAAACTAAAAGGACATGGTCTCTATATATAAAGCTCTAGGTACACAAAATAAAATACTGAAATCTTAAGCAACTACTCATGTAGTACATTTTGGAAATAGATCACTTGTCTTAAATAAAGTTTTATTATCCAAATCAAACTAATTAAAATGTTACTTTTTGTTTTTAAGATTTTATTTTATTCATTTGATAATATGTGAGAGAATAAAATACCGTTTAGAACAAATGATCATGTCTATACATTTCTCTGGTATGATCCATATTACTTGTTACACATATAATACCTGAATAATTACATTGTGATATATAAATAAATTTGATATACAATACATACATAGAAAGAACCCAATATATAATACACTATAAGATAAATTTGAGATGCAATACATAGAATAGAATAAATGATAGTATTATGTATTCTAATATGATAAACTCAACTTTTATCTCTCACATCAGTGATAATAGTAATTGCTGCCCAAACCAATGATGATAAGCAAAAATATTTAATTGACTTTTTGGGTAGTTTGGTGGTGACTAGTTATGTGCTTTACAATAACATATTAAAATAGCATGAAATTCAAAGATTAATTATAAGATCTGTGAGACAAACATAGATTTTTATGCAATCATTTATATCTTCTAATTGTCCATGCCCAAAAAAATCAGAGTTAACATGGAATGTTTTTCTTGACAAATGCGGTAAAGTGAGAAAAAAAGATAGACATGGATTAAAAGGCTTCACAAATCTTTAACCACTTGGACAAAAGGAAAATAATTAAGATAATTATTTTACTAGGTTTTAAATTGTGATCTATCCAGCTCATTCAGTTCCTGGTATGAAGTATTGGAATTCTGCTGTAGCTGATGCGTCGTCACTTTTAGATATGGAGCTTCCTTAATTTTGTCTTTTTTTTCTTTTCTGATGTACCAAGAAAAATTGTGATATAACCCAAACAATTGGCAATTAAAAACTAAAAGTTAATGAACCAACCAACAATTTTACATTGTATCTACTATCTAGGAACAAAAAAAGCAACCAGGAGCCTGAACATGCAAGTAAGAATGTTCCATAATGTATAATTGTTATTTCTTGCTACAGTACATTTTTTTTTGTTGCTATGTATAGTTTTATTGCAATAATTATGTAAAATCTTTGAAATAAAATTGGTTAACTGGGTAAAAAATAATTCTACTTACATTAACACAAATCACAAGAAATTGGGGCATACCTTAGTTGGTAATTTGCATTCTTTCGGTAATAATAAAAAATAACAAAAAAACCCTCAAAAAATCTTAAGGTATGTTTAGATGATGATTTAAATTGGGTAGATTTGAACGATGTCGTAAGGATAGGACTGGGCATTCTAATCGGTTCGATCCTTAACCGAACTTGAAAATAATTATAATTTGTATTTTGATCTGATCATATTAAAGTGCAATAACTCGGGAAGTGAACCACATAAATAAACGGAACATTACTCTAAATTTTGTTATATTTCGGTTCAAAAAGGACGGACAAATGTTACTTAAATATAATTATACATAATTGCTAATTATAAATTTTTTTATATAATTATAAATAATTATTAATTATATATGACATTATCTTGTCCGACCAAACAATTTAACTAGTTAAACCAATTAAAACTAATAGGAGACTTCTTTCAATTTCATTTCCGACCTGAAGTTCATACCATTGAATTTTACATGCTCAAAATTCATTTAATGCTCTCTTTGATTGAGGGAAGAAAATAGGAGAGAAGATAAGAAGAAAGAGTTAGAGAAGAGATAAAGTAATGAAAAAGAGAGTAGATTTTGAGAGTTGTTTGGTATAAGAAAAAGAGAAGAGAAAGAAAAGTGATATTTATTGTATAGACTATAATACCATTGCCATATTAACTTTAACATTAAATTATAATTTAAAAATAATTTTAATGCTAAAATTAATAAATACACATTTTTAAAATTACTTTGAAATTTAATTAAAACAATAGCTACACATTAAATACTAGTTTTTAAAAACATATGCAAAATTAAGTGTTTTTCCAATTTAATGTGTTATTATAATTTTTTGAAAATGAGAACAAAATTGTCATTTACCAAATGCAAACTCTTCTTCCTCACTTTCTCTCCTAATGTGAGGAGAAGAAAATTATGGTGGGACCCACCATAATTTCATCTCTCTTCTTCTCTTTAACCAAACAAGAGAGAAATAAAAACTCTTTCTTATTTTTTCTCTCATCTTCTTTCCACTCAAAATTACCTCAATTAAAGGAAGGCTAAAGCTCCGTATAGTCTTAATAAAATGATGTGCCAAAGTGATATTAATTCTACACCTAAAGGATGTAGGGTCGGGTTAAATAGTAATTTTATTGAAATAAGAAAATTAAATCACACCATAGTTACTCGCTTTAAAGTTCCAATCTAGATTTATTAAAAACATTGAACTAATAAAGCAATAATCTGTAATGAGGGACCCACATGCACATGCAAATGGAGGGAATAATTCTGTTAGAATTGATCCGGATATTGCGGTGCCAAGAAAAGGAATGAGGAAGCGCATGATGAGTACAAGGCTAAAGGAATACGTGCCTGCCTGATTTAGTATATAGTAATGAAGGAGAGTAGTTTTATGATTAAGCATGTAATGAGAATTATCTCTCTTCTATTCTTCTTCCAAAACTCTATTCTGTTTTACATCACTACTGTACCCTCACTTTCCTTCTATAGCATATTCTGGAAGTGACTATAATACCATACATCCAAGTACTATTATCCATTATTGTATTTACTTCATTACAATTGGTGCTTTCATCTCACCATGGCAGAAAATACCAGAATGAAGGAGCTCAGTTCTGACGTCAAGCGCAATGCTGAAGCAATTGAAAAATTATACAGTGATTTCCATCAGCAGCTGGATCGATTAGAACTTGCAAACTCCACTCGTTTTGAACGTTTGGAAGCGATGCAGATGAACACCGACAACCAATTTTCGCAGATCAACAGTGCGCTTGAGTTATTGCTGAATCAGAGTTCCCAGAAATCTCCCCATGGTGCCGACAGCTCACACAAACAAGCCTTTCAGGTGAGAAACATTAAACTGGAATTTCCACGTTTTGATGGCAATGATGTGTTACAATGGATCTTTCGTGCGGAACAATTCTTTGATTATTATGGTACGCTGGATCCGGATCGGTTAACCATAGCTTCAGTGCATTTAGACAAGGACGTAGTCCCTTGGTTCCAGATGATGCAACGTTCCCAACCCTTCCATTCTTGGGTCGAATTCACACGGGCCCTCGAATTGGACTTTGGACCATCGATCTATGAATGCCCAAGAGCAACACTATTCAAATTAACTCAATCTGGGACTGTAGCTGATTATTATCTGCAATTTACTTCTCTAGCTAACAAAGTTTATGGCTTGAGTAATGATGCTCTCATAGATTGTTTCATTAGTGGGTTAATTCCAGAGATCCGAAGAGATGTGATGATTCACACACCCATTTCAATTGTTAAAGCTGTGTCACTTGCCAAAGTTTATGAAGAAAAATATTCCTCAACCATTAAGCCACATACAACCCCCTCTGCCAATTCGTATACCCACAGAGCACCCTTCAATTCAAATCCAACAGCCACTTACCAAAAAACACCCAACACTCCTCTCCTTCCAACCCCACCAACAAGACCTATGCACCCCAACCAAAGAAACCCAAACATTAAACGAATTTCCCCAGCTGAAATGCAATTAAGAAGAGAAAAGGGTCTATGTTATTGGTGCGATGATAAATTTTCCCTAACCCATAAGTGCCCAAATCGCCAAGTCATGATGTTGCAATTTGATCATTGTGAAGATGATATCCCACCCAATCTTAACTCACCCCAACTAGATATCACCTCCCCTGACCCTGACCCTACTACAAATGACCACCATCTGTCTCTAAATGCGATGAAATGAACCAGTAGTACGGGCATCCTACGATTCACGGGCCATATTGGACACATCGGTGCTCAGGTCTTAGTCGATGGTGGTAGTTCAGACAATTTTCTTCACCCAAGGATTGCTGAATTTCTAAAATTGCCCGTTGAGCCAGGACCGGGTTTAAAAGTTTTGGTGGGAAATGGCCAAACTATGACTGCAGAGGGCATGATTCCGCAATTGTCACTCACAGTACAAGGACATGAATTGATACTACCAGTATTGTTACTACCTGTGGCAGGTGCAGATATTATTTTGGGTGCCTCTTGGCTGGCTACATTAGGCCCACATGTGGCTGATTATGCAACTTTGACTTTAAAATTTTTCTGCAAAGGAAATTTTGTGACATTACAAGGTGAAAGAAGCACAACACCTAGGCAGACACAGTTTCATCATTGTAAAAGGCTAGCCCACACGGCTGCTATAGCTGAATCTTTTACAATTCAATTACTTTCCCTACATGCGGTGGATGATGCCATGAAAGACCTACCACAGAATCTAGTTCCTGAGATTTCTCAGTTATTGCACACATACAGTTCAGTTTTTCAAACTCCCCAATCTCTACCACCTCCTCGCAGCCAAAATCATGCTATTCCACTATTGGAAGGTACTACGCCTGTCAAAACCAAGCCATATCGCTATCCTCATAGCCAGAAAGAACAAATCGAGAAGATGGTACATGAAATGCTAGACCAAGGTATTATACAACCTAGTACCAGTCCTTTCTCTTCACCAATTCTACTTGTGAAGAAGAAAGATGGTAGCTGGAGATTTTGCACGGACTATCGAGCTTTAAATGCTGTCACCATAAAAGACAGTTTTCCTATACCAACTGTAGATGAATTGTTGGATGAGCTATATGGTGCCAAATTTTTTTCAAAGCTCGACTTAAGGTCGGGGTATCATCAGATCTTGGTGCAATCAGAAGATAGGCCTAAAACGGCTTTTCGAACCCACCATGGACACTATGAATGGTTAGTCATGCCTTTTGGATTAACCAATGCTCCAGCAACTTTTCAGAATTTGATGAATCATGTTTTTCAGGAGGCTTTGAGAAAATATGTGCTGGTTTTTTTTTATGATATACTCATCTATAGTCTGACTTGGCATGACCACTTGACTCATTTGGAAAATGTGCTACGGGTTCTTCAACAACATGTGTTGTTTGCCAAATTATCCAAGTGTTCATTTGGTGTGCTAGAAATTGAATATTTGGGTCACATGGTTTCTGGACAAGGTGTCTCTATGGTTAACAGCAAGATTCAGGCAATCCTTGATTGGCCAGCACCAACAAATGTGAAACAATTAAGAGGATTCTTGGGTCTCACAGGATACTATAGACGTTTTATCAAAGCTTATGCCAACATTGCTACTCCTCTAACTGAATTACTCAAGAAGGATGGTTATGTGTGGACTGAGGCCACGGACACAACATTCAAATCACTCAAGGCAGCCATGACAACAGCACCTGTTCTGGGGCTACCAAACTTCAAACAACCATTTATCTTAGAAACCGATGCCTCGGGGGTTGGCATAGGTGCAGTGTTACACCAGAGTGGTCATCCAATTGCCTATTTTTCCAAGAAACTTGCACCACGCACTCAACAAAAGTCTGCTTATTTTAGAGAAATGTTGGCCATAGCTGAAGCAATTGCGAAGTTCCGACACTATCTATTGGGTCATAGATTTATTATTCGCACTGATCAGCAAAGCTTAAGAAGTTTAATGGAGCAAAGCTTGCACACCCCAGAACAACAAAAGTGGCTCCATAGGTTCTTAGACTACGATTTCACCATTGAGTATAAGCCAGGAAAAGATAACTTGGCTGCTGATGCACTCTCTCGAGTATTGTTTTTGTCATGGTCTGAGCCTCAAAATTCATTGGTGGCCGAGTTAAAAACAGCTCTGCACAAAGATCCTAAATTGCAAGTCGTTATACAACAATGTGCTGAGAAACCACAATTGCACCCAAATTACTCCGTGAAGGGTGAATTGTTATATTGGAAACACAGACTTGTGGTGCCTAAGGATGGGGATCTTATACAACACCTCTTACGAGAGTTTCATAGTTCGCCAATAGGGGGTCATTCTGGAATTACTAGAACATTGGCACGAGTATCTCAACAATTTTATTGGTCGGAGATGAAGCGAGATGTGCAGAATTTTGTTCAAACTTGTGCCATTTGTCAGCAAGCCAAGGTTTTACATAGTAAACCAGCAGGTTTACTGTAGCCCTTGCCTATTCCTTCGCAAGTTTGGGAGGACATAGCAATGGACTTCATAACCGGCCTACCAAATTCTTTTGGGTGCAATACTATATTAGTGGTAGTGGACCGTTTGTCAAAATATGCCCATTTTATTGCACTTAAGGGAGACTACACTAGCAAATCTGTTGCAGAGTTATTCATGACCCATGTTGTTAAGTTGCATGGCATGCCGAAGTCAATAGTGTCTGACCGGGATAAAGTCTTTACAAGCAAATTCTGGAAACATTTGTTTCAACTGCACGGTACCACCTTAGCCATGAGTTCCGCATACCATCCACAATCAGATGGTCAGTCTGAGGTAGTCAACAAGAGTGTGGAAATGTTTCTCCGCTGCTTCACTTTTAACAATCCAAAGGCTTGGTACAAGGCTTTGAGCTGGGCTGAATTTTGGTACAACACCTCATTCCATACTAGTATCGGCATGACACCATTCAAAGCATTATATGGGAGAGATCCACCCGACTTAGTCCGCTATATTCCACACGCTTCAGATTCTGTCACGCTGCAGGAAATGTTGCTCAGTAGGGATACCATATTACAGCAGTTGAAACAACACTTGGCAAGAGCTCAAAATTACATGAAAAATCAAGCGGACATGAAAAGAATAGATATGTCCTTGGAAGTGGGAGATTTGGTCTTAGTCAAGCTCCAACCTTATCGACAACATTCTGTTTCCTTGAGCAGAAATCAGAAGCTGAGTATGAGGTACTTTGGACCATTTCCGGTTGTGGCCAAAATAGGTAGTGTAGCCTACAAGTTACAACTACCAGAGGAGGCTCAAATACACCCTGTTTTTCACATTTCTCAATTGAAGCCATTCAAAGGAGTTCCACAGGATCAATACATGCCCTTGCCACTTACAACAACCACTACTGGCCCACTACTTGCACCCCATGCCATTCTGCAAACCAGATCCATTAAGCAAGATTCACATATCGTGCCCCAGGTGCTTGTGCAGTGGGAAAACACTACCCCAGCTGAAGCCACATGGGAGAATTTCACTGAAATGATAGACTGTTTTCCCAATTTCAACCTTGAGGACAAGGTTGTCATAGATAGGGAGGGTATTGTAATGAGGGACCCACATGCACATGCAAATGGAGGGAATAATTCTGTTAGAATTGATCCGGATATTGCGGTGCCAAGAAAAGGAATGAGGAAGCGCATGATGAGTACAAGGCTAAAGGAATACGTGCCTGCCTGATTTAGTATATAGTAATGAAGGAGAGTAGTTTTATGATTAAGCATGTAATGAGAATTATCTCTCTTCTATTCTTCTTCCAAAACTCTATTATGTTTTACATCACTACTGTACCCTCACTTTCCTTCTATAGCATATTCTGGAAGTGACTATAATACCATACATCCAAGTACTATTATCCATTATTGTATTTACTTCATTACATAATCTATAATGGGCGAAAGCTGAGTGAGAAAGACAAGGGGCATGGCACTGGGCTGAATGAGTTGGATCGAATACGCTAGGAATCCATTGTCCTATCTTTTTAACATTGGTTTTATAAAATAATATGAGAAAAATAAAATAGTACTTGATATTGTATAATAGAAGTTGGAAATTTCAAATAAAGGAAAATGTGGTGGTCCTATTAAACACTCCTAGTTTGGCTGTTTTTCTTTCAAAATCTCTCCTAAAAATTATAGGAATGACATCTTTAGAAATAGGTAGATTATTCTAAAACTTGTTTATTTAGTGGTTAGTATTTTTGAAATGGTTTTGAATAATGTTATATACCCGTACTAAATTTTTATAATTACAATAAAAATAATAAGGTAATATATATTATTTGTAAATCGATCATTAATAAATAAAATATCTCTATCAGTGGCGGATCATGATCCTAAGTTTAGAGGGGGCAACAACATTTAATTACAATTTATAATTAAATTAATTTACAAAAATAATATAAAAATAAAAAAATATTTTTTTTAAAGTTCGAAAATAACAAATTAATATTAAATAACGTTAATTAACAACTAAATATGTTAAAGAAAAATGTATATTTAAAATGTTATTTTCGTTCTTTTAAAGACTACTTATATTCATCATTCATTGAATTAGAGGTAAAAGGTCATGTTACTTTCTCTTCAATATAAATCATTATGTTGTCGACAAAAAATTATCTTCCATCTGACTACGTAATATTGTTTTGATTATCTTCATTGCTAAAAATGATATTTTAGTAATAGTTGTAGAAATTAGAATAGTTAAAATAAGATAAATAATTCAATCAAACAAGTATTATGATTCTATCTTCATCGTTTTTGTAAAAGCTACACTTAAGTCAGAGATGATTGGGATGTTCTTCAAATTGAATGACCGACATCATGAAATCCATAACATATAATTTGTACATAAATATATTTAAGTTATTAACATTAAATATTTTATAGACATTGTTAGGATTCAAACTAGTGTTGAGAAAGTAAAGTAAATAGTTTAATGAAGAGATAAAATGAATAACTAGTAATATATGAATTTTATATACTATTAGTTCATCATCCACTATTAATTTTTAATCATTATTGACTCTTTAAAAAAGTAATACAAATCAATGGAGAATACATTACATAAATATTATACACTTTAATAAATTTGCTAATATTTAAAAAACAAATTAAAAATTCAGGGGGGGCAGTTGCCCCCACCTGCTCCTTCAATAATCCGCGACTGATCTCTATGTAACATATATCATCTTTTTATAGTAGAAAATGTAATAGAAGGATATATGATAATTTTATAAATGAGAGGATGAAATTGGAGGATTTAGGAAAGAATAAAATGTCACATTCAGCTCATTGGAAATGCCATAAATTTAGCATTCAATCAGTTGAATATAAGCCACGACTTTGACTCTTGTAATATTGGTTTAAGTGGACTTCTTGCTTTTCCTCATAGCAACTCACAATTTGGACTGAACCACTTTTTTCCCTCTCAATGGTTGATGTTGTAAACTTACATCCATTGCTGGATGAGTTAATAAAATCATTATTGACTCATACAAGTGGAAAGTTAAATGTTTTAGTTTTATTAATGTATTGTAGATTTACGATGTTGATATAGTGATGTACGATTCTACTATAAATTTTCAGAATGATTATAAGGATATGATTTTGTTTCCCGATTAATAGCGATATTTATTGAGAGACAGTGACCACTCCAAAAGAGATTAGTTTATTAGCAATATAGAATTAGAGATATTATTAGTAGTACCAAAAAAATGTATTATAGTTTCCATAAAGTGTATACATTATTGACAAAATTAATATTTATTTTTCAATTGCACAAACTTTTGTACAACACAAGTTTATCTTTTATTTTTCAATTGCTAAATAAATATTTATAGTTGATAATGCTTTCCTAAACTTTAGGATAAAGCCATTTTGTGTTTTAACTTCAAAAATAGGATGGAGGATTGGGTTGTTTGAGTTTGTTATCAAGGTTAGTAGAATGTTTGTAAATTATAATTATCTATTATTCAAGTATTATAAATGTATTAGTTGGCTGATGAATAAAATTAGAATTGTTTGGTTACATTCTCTATCTCTTATTGGTTAGTCCTGCTCCTCTATCATCTCAATTTCCCAAATTATAAAAACCAACGACCGCTTATGATTACCTCAATGAATCACGAATAAAGTTGGAGACAATGCTTTGGGGTTAAATCTTTAAAGTTGATTTCAGAGTATTTATGAGTTTAAAACATGTTTTTGAAAGTCTTAGAAGGGAAAATCAGTTGTTAAACTTGATGTAACTCTCCTAGAGTATCCATTGATTCCAAGAGTAAGAGAAGTCATGAAGGTCCTATGACTAGGGCCAAAGCCAAATCAACAACATTGAAGGTCACAAAAGGCTCAATTGGCCCTCGAGATTACACGAAGGAAAGACATTTATGTCCTTAGGATCTATTTTAAACTTAGGTTATTTTTATTGTTATGAATAAATGAGAATTCATTCTCATGTAGACTTAGAAATTTATTTTATCTTAGGAGTTCTTTATTTAATATCAAAGTATGTTAGTATCTAATTCATGTAAGATGGGGTTGGAATTTTATTTGTATCATGGTCTATTAGTGGCGAAGTAGCTCACCTACACTAAAGGATTCATCCAGGCACAACTAGGACAAGGTAGCATGGCTAGGTGCATCATTGGCTCACGGCTACAACTCTTGAACAAGGCCAAGGACAAGACATGACATGGCTCAAGCTAGGAATGACAAGATGGTTCAGCTAGGACTCTATCTCTAAGGATAATCTCAATTCAACAAGGAGATAAGACAATGGATAAATTGATTAAATCAAAGGAGATAAAGTTAAGAGGTTGAGCAGCTACAATCAAGGATCAAGTAAAGATAGATTTGTTTTAACCAACAACTTAGCCAAACATTATCTTTTTAATAAACCAATGAGCTTGGATTAGATCTTATCTATTTGATAATTTAGGATTTAAATTTCATTGTCTTCACATTATCTTAGGATTAGTTAGGATTTTCGTTTGCATTTTAGATTTGATTAAACAGGATATTATCTTTTAGTATTCAAAGATAATTAGGATTTTATCTTTAGACTTATATTTACTTTATTTCAGCCAAAGCATATTGCTTATTTATAGCTTTGACTTATTCATTAATAAAGCAAGTTTAATTTTGAGAAAACTTTGTCTTTATTTTAGTTGAGAGAATTCTCCTAAAAACCTCAGTGTTGGCTGTGGCCACCATTGTTGAATTATTATCAAGCTTCCTAGCTTGTGGCGAATAACATTAGCTTATCAAGCATTTTTGCTTGTGACGCTTCCCCCTTCTAATCTTTTTCATTCCCCTCACCAAAGCAACCCCAAATTCCCCATAACTCACCAAAACCGAATTACAACTTAAAAAGCTCAAGACTTCAAGTTAAAACGATCATAATTCTAAGACAGCCCCTTTGAGGTTGTCATCAAAACTAGCCAACAAATGGAGTTTTGATGAGCTAACAATGCAGCAAATTCTAGGAACTTTTCTTTGTCAAATTAGTTGAGTGGGAGTAATCTTGTTTTGTGAAATTGCCCATTCTAGTTGAGTGAGTCTGATTTTGCTGAGCCAACTGATGGATCTGAAATCTTATGTCTCGTCCCCACTAAGTGAGATTTGCATGAATGAAATTAGAAATATTTGTGTTTTTTTTAAAGACTAAATAAAATTAAATAAAAGACTAGGCTAAGATCTTCTCATATATTAGAGGATTTAGTAGCGTTAAATAGACTAATATGTATACTTAAAAAACATTAATGATACAAAATTTAAATTATTTTTAAATAAATTATAGAATTCAGTTTGTGTAAAAATGAGTCGGCATTCTCAAAGAGAAAAACTCTAAAAAATCAAAGAAAAATAGACTGTAACAACACTTATATCTTTATTTATAATAAGAAATGACATATTTACCCATAGAAATAAAAATCACAATTTCCCTTTCTCCTTCATAAGATCCGTAAAAAAATGAACGGAGATCTTCTTTACCATTATTTATCTATTTCTATATACCAAATCAATAAAATTATGTCAACTAATAAAATTATTCTAATAAATGTTTTTATCATCTAATCAAAAACCAATAACTATTATTTGTTAGCATCATGTTATTGACATGGTACAAAGAGATAGAGAAATAATGGTATAAAAGATCTCCATTAAAAATATCCAACAAGGGAGAGGGACTCCCCATCCCAAAGGCTATTGGTGTTGAAAGGAAAGAAAGAAAGATTTTAATTGACTAAGACAATAGGTAATCGATTATCGGAAACTGATAGAAGATAGTTGGAATTAAATAATACTTCACACCATTTTTAGTTTAGGCACAATGCCTTTTATAACAGAAATAACAGTCAGTTTAATCAATTATTCAAACTATTAATCGATTAATAAAAATAGCTACATGAATTATACTATTCTCAATAATTGAGAGCTATTCTTCTCCTCCCTTTAGGTCCTTTTATTCTCATTCTCCCCTTGGTGTCCTTAGAGCTTTGGGCTCCATTGATATGTGTTATTTATTCTTGGTTGGGGAGGAGACACGTCAAGCTTTACTTTGCATTACTTTTTAAGAGAGCACATCTGTTGTACCACAAAGTGTACCACTCCATGTGATTGGTTGTAAAAAAAAAATAATGGTTAAGTATTTTTCTAACCAATCATAAATAATGGCACATGGAGTGCTACACTTTTATGAGACAGCAGATGTTCACCAACTTTTTACCACCATCAGTTTATTTGTGATGCATTTCTTTCTAGGGTATACATATGTTGTTTCACACTTTGTACCACTCCATGTGCCATGAGTTTATGATTGGTCAGAAAAAATATATTTAAGTTAAAATTTAATTATTAAGTATTTTTCTGATCAATCACAAGCGCATGACACATGGAGTGGCATAAAGTGTGGGACAACAGATGTGCTCCCTTCTTTCTACTTTATGATGCTTCCTATGTTTCAACTCTACTCTACCTCTTGCACTTTCCAAACACAACAACATACAAAAATATCCTTATTTTATCCAAGCCATATTGAGCACATTATATAAGTATTCTCTGATCATATTAGTTTGGATCACATACTTCACAAAACAAACTACAGCTGCATTATTTCCCATCTCCAATGATCCTCAACTCCAATTTTGCATGTTTTATATAAAGTTTTCCTAAACTTTCCAAAAGTGGTCTACCGAAAGTAATTTGCTTCTCCGGTCTCTACTACTATAATCATATATTATTTTATGATTATGTTCCACTAAACTAACATTAATTGCTTATGTTATGTCTAAACATTCTCATTTTTAAAGGTTATCCTCTTGAGCTTTGTTTGGGAGTTACGAGGGAAATGGAATGAGAGGAATCAAAGGGTTAGGAATGAGGAGGAAGGGAAGAAAAAGGAAGGAAATCATCTCCCTTGTTTGGGAGTATGAAATTTAGATAAGGTAGTGTAAACTAATTATAATATAAGAATATTTTTTCCATTTAAAATGTAATTAACAATGAGAAATATATAATTATATAATATTACTAAAAATATTTAGCTACTTTGACATTTTATCTCTTGAAAATCACCAAATTGGGGGAACATTAAACGAGATGAAGATCTCATTCACCCAACTCTCAAACAAGATGACGACTTTCCAAAGTCATCTATTCCCTTCCATTCCCTTCTCCTCCAGAACTTGATATGAACCTCAAAGAGCCTAATCTTGATCTTGGTGGTCTTGAAGGCATAAATGGTCATATGAGTAGGGCTCGGCGCCCAAGGGGGTGTAAAGATGCTCACTAGCATCTTGGTCCATGGCTCTGACCGAGCCAAGGTTGGACCAGGCCATGCGCAAGACTCAGGCCACGGGTCTGGGCAAGGCGCCAAAAATGGCTCTAGCACGGAGCCAGACACATCAGGCTCAATTCCTGACCGAGACAACTCTGACCGAGTTGGGGACTTTGGTGCACCCAGTGTTGCACCAGGCGCTGGGCCAAACTGGTCTAGCCAGGAAATCTGATCGAGGCGCATGCGCCTAGCGTGCCGTATCAGGCACTGGGCGTTAGCCTGACTGAGTCAGGCCTAGCCAATTTAATTAGTATTGAGTCATTTTAATTTTTATAATAAATGTGTGAGCTAACTTTTGTCCAACACTTAGTTTAATTAATTTAAGCATGTTTGTAATAAATCTGCCCATAAAAATTGATCAGAAGGAAATTTGACTCGTGAGTGGTTAAGACAAGCCTAAAAGTGTAACCGACACTTTAATGCTTGGACCAACTTAATATTTTCGTGAACCAAACTCATTCTAACTTTGTCTAATATTATTTGGCAGGTAAATAAAGTCTATTGTAGCCGTTGGAAGGAAATGGCTTGAGGGAATCTTTAAGGTGATCGTGGAGAGGCTTAATGGAGCTTAAACACTATGTTTGGACCGTTGGAGCTAAATCCACATGAGCATAATTCATTCAGAGGCATCCTAAGTTAATTCCAGAGCCGTTGGAGCAAAGTTGCTCGTGTGGAATTTGCATATGACCGTTTGAGACCTTAATGGTGCATTAATGGTGCTTTATGCCCATAACTTAGCCGTTGGTAGCCTACCAACTTACACCAACGACATCCTATGCTATTTAGTTCATTATTAAGCAACAGTTAGCCGTGGGAAATTCATTCCTTAGCACATGAATCCTACGCCAAGTCCAAGTGTACCCGAGGAGCATTAAGGAGGCTTAAAACCAACATTTTCCATGTGCCAAAATTAGAAGAATCCTATGAAGCTCATCAAGGCTTACTCGTGAGCATTAAGGAGTCTTCAATTCTCTTGATCATTTCACTTAATGGTTGAGCCGTGCACTTAAGAGGAAAAGGAATCCTATGCTCATTCAACCGTGGCATTCAAGTTCAATAGGCCAAGTCATTAAGTTTGTTTTCAATTGTAATAAGGCGAATGTGCCATCTCTTTTACTAATCGAATATAGTCTAAATTAGGAGTAGATTCATTGCTTTTAGAGTATCGAATGTAAGCGTGCAAGGCATGCACTTTAAGTTGCCAACTA
>NC_032023.1:10797704-10799689 GCF_001865875.1 Lupinus angustifolius
TATTCTTTCTTTTGAGGTGTAACTCAAGTCACAACGTTCCAATTTTGAGAAGTTGGAGTGATTTTCTTTCACAAAATTCTTGGTTCAAAACTTGGTTTACTTAAGAAGGCCGTGGAGGATAGAGTGTTGAGTGATACACAAATTCCTACATTTTCCACAAACAAAAAGTGAGTGATACACGTGAGTTTGAGTGAAATGTCTAATCACGAGAGTGATAGTTCTCCATTGTCCCCAAGGAAAGCAACCCTACACGCCACAGTTTGTTCCTAACTCCTATCAAAGGAATATTCATAACAAACTACAAAGGCTCACACAAGGGTCTAAAAGTGTTGATGAATATTTCAAGGAGATGGAATTAGCCTTATTGAGATCCAATTTCCATGAAGACCGAGATGCCACTATGGCAAGGTTTTTACATGGATTGAATCAAGACATCCAAGACATTGTTGAATTACAAAACTATGTTGAATTGGATGATCTTGTGCAACAAGAAATGAAGGTAGAGGAGCAATTAAGGCGAAAAAAGTCTAAATTCTCTTCTAGTTTTAGTTCCAAATATCAATCATCAAGATGGGTGGACAAACTCAAGAAGGAGAGTCCAATGAAGGAAGCTACACCTAGCACCAAGGGAGCCGTGACTACAAACCAAGGTAAATTAGCCATGGTTCCAAGTCAAAGGAGTAGAGATGTCAACTGTTTTAAGTTCTTAGGCCTTGGACACATTGCTTCTCAATGCCCTACAAGGAAGACAATGATCATGACTAATGGAGAGATAGAATCTCAATCCGAAGCCTCAAGTGATGAAGAGGATGGTCATGAGGAGGATGATGCTAAAGTTCCTGAAGGTGACTTGCTTGTGGTGAGGAGGCTATTAGGGAGCCAAATCAAAGACCAAGGAGCTGACCAAAGAGGAAACATCTTCCATACAAGATGTCTAGTTGGTTGTAAGGTTTGTTGTTTGATAATTGATAGTGGAACTTGCACCAATGTGGCCAGTACATGGCTAGTATCAAAACTAAATCTTGAGACTAAGACACATCCCACTCTGTACCATTTGCAATGGTTGAGTGAGGAAGGAGAAATGCTTGTTGACAAACAAGTGGAAGTTCCATTCACTATTGGGAACTATGAGGTTTCGGTTCTATGTGATGTGGTGGATATGGAGGCTAGTCATTTGTTACTAGGTAGTCCATGGCAGTGTGATAAAAAGGCAACACATGATGGAAGAACAAACAAGTACACATTGATACACAATAAAAGGAGGATGATACTTTCTCCATTAACACCTGAACAAGTGTTAGAGGACAAGCGTATCTTGAAAAGAAAAATAGCACTGGAAAAAAAAAAAGAAAATGAGAGAAAAACAAAAGAGAATGAAAAGAAACAAAAAGAGAAAAAGCCACTATACCTTATGGATAAAGTGGAGGATAAAAGAGTTGTTCTAACCAAACAACCCACTATACCTCTATTTGTTTTCACAACTAACTTTGTTTTGCCCAAAAATATTTCTAGAATTTTTCAGGAGCTTGGAATCATCAAAGGAGTTGATGACGAATGGGAGCCCAAGACAATGATCACTTGTCTTGAAATTGGAGTCATGTATGGCTTAGTCAATCAAGTAGTTTTTACTAAAGATTATGCCAAATCAAAAAGCATCCGAAAGCAAGGGAAGTATTTATCTAATAATGATATAGTGAATGTTGATGGTTTGTTTCGATTTGATGTAGGTGAAGAAGATACAATTTCGAGGTCGAAATCTCTTCAAGAAGGGGGGGGGGATGATATGAACCTCAAAGAGCCTAATCTTTATCTTGGTGGTCTTGAAGGCATAAGTGGTCCTATGACTAAGGCTCGAGCAAAAATGGCTCAAAATGCCCTTGGACAACTCATAGTGTTGATCCATGGTGAGCAGCCAAAGATAGCCCAAGGGGGTGTAAAGATGCTAACTAGCATCTTGGTCCATGGCTCTGACCGAGCCAAGGATG
>NC_032023.1:10799789-10811916 GCF_001865875.1 Lupinus angustifolius
CCGCATCAGGCGCTGGGCGTAGCCTCACCGAGTCAAGCCTAGCCAATTTAATTAGTATTGAGTCATTTTAATTTTTATAATAAATGTGTGGGCTAACTTTTGTCCAACACTTAGTTTAATTAATTTAAGCATGTTTGTAATAAATCTGCCCATAAAAATTGATCAGAATGAAATTTGACTCGTGAGTGGTTAAGACAAGCCTAAAAGTGTAACCGGCACTTTAATGCTTGAACCAAATTAATATTTTCGTGAACCAAACTCATTCTAACTTTGTATAATATTATTTGGCAGGTAAATAAAGTCTATTGTAGCCGTTGGAAGGAAATTGCTTGAGGGAATCTTCAAGGTGATCGTGGAGAGGCTTAATGGAGCATTTATGGAGCTTAAACACTATGTTTGGACCGTTGGAGCTAAATCCACATGAGCATAATCATTAAGAGGCATCCTAAGTTAATTCCAGAGCCGTTGGAGCAAAGTTGCTCGTGTGGAATTTGCATATGGTCGTTTGAGACCTAAATGGTGCATTAATGGTGCTTTATGCCCATGACTTAGCCGTTGGTAGCCTACCAACTTACACCAACGACATCCTATGCTATTCAGTGCATTCTTAAGCAACACTTAGCCGTGGTAAATTCATTCCTTAGCAAAGGAATCGTATGCCATGTCCAAGTGTACCCGAGGAGCATTAAGGAGGCTTAAACCCAACATTTTCCATGTGCCAAAATTAGAAGAATCCTATGAAGCTCATCAAGGCTTACTCGTGAGCATTAAGGAGTCTTCAAGTCTCTTGATCATTTCACTTAATGGTTGAGTCGTGCACTTAAGAGGAAAAGGAAACCCATGCTCATTCAACCGTGGCATTCAAGTTCAATAGCCCAAGTCATTAAGTTTGTTTGCAATTGTAATAAGGCACATGTGCCATGTCTTTTACTACCGGAATATAGTCTAAATTAGGAGTAGATTCATTGCTTTTAGAGTATCCAATGCAAGCGTGCAAGGCATGCACTTTAAGTTGTCAACCGAGGGAGCCTTAGAGGCTTGCCTATATATGTAATGCTTCATGCTATGAAATAAACACATTGAGTCAAAACTAAATTGTATTCCTTTGTGAATCAAAGATGATAATATCCTTGTGAAAGTATTCTCCAAACCTTCTTGACTGAACCAAGATTAGAAGTTCTTATTCAGAATCACGTTCTTGTGGCGAGCATCACTTTGGCTTATCAAACAACTGAATTGTTTGTGGCGCCTCACCTCAAATCTTTTCCATCTTCTTTTATCCAAACAAAAGTTATTTCCACTGCATAAACTCAAAGGCTTAACTCAACCGTGAGCCTAGGCCATACACCAACCAAGATAGATCGTTACAAGAGCCTTTTACCCAAGAGGTTCACATCAGAACTCCACACCTAAACAAAGTCTTAATTACCTCCACTAATTCATCACATTGGACTAAGCATTTGTGTCATCAAATTCTTAATCATTGTGAGTGCACACATCAATGTTATAAATACATTCCACAATCATAACTATGATCATATTATTCTGATTTTATGATACTCCAAGATGATATTATGATCATAATGTAGCTATTTTTCCCGACAATTATGGTAAATATAACGTAATTATAACCAAACCATAATTTAAAACATTGACATAGATGTTAGTGGTTAAGATCTTAAAGATGCTTCATATAGGTCATAATTTGTCCATCTCCCCAAATAAACACCACAGGATAAAAGAAAGAAGTTAGAGTAAATTACAATGACATCCTCTGAATTTTAGTAAAATTACATAAATCACCTCTTAGTTTTTTTACACCTACACAAACCCCCTAATTTTAAACTTGCGTTACACTAACCACTCTGCACGAGAAATAAGTGTAATTTTTTAAACAAAAAATGTGATAAATGCAATTAAGTTAAACAAAATATGGTATATTGTGGAGAAAAGTCCAAATAAAATACAAATCAATGTATCTTCATTATTTTTTGTTACAAAATGCACCAACAATTTTAAAGAGATATTGTTTAAATCGCTTTTATACTATATCGTAACGAGCCAAAATAATAAAGATGTATTGACTCGTATATTATTTGGACTCGTCTCCATAATATATGTTTTGTTTAACTTAATTTCATTCATCACATTTTTTGTTTAAAAGCTTATACTTATTTCTCATGTCGGATTGGTTTGTGTAATGAAAGTATAAAAAATAGGGGATTTGTGTAGGTGTAGAAAAGTGAGAAATGATTTCTGTAATTTCGCTAAAACTCAGAAATATCAGTTTAGAAGTTAATATTTTGGTACATCTGAGTCGATGCACGCGTATCCCCTCACGTCCTATGTATGCATGTTGCTTTCAACTAATTTGGCATGCATGGACATGGTAAAAAAGAAAATTTACCCAAAAGGTTGGTTGTGATTCTTAGACCTATCAATTTTGTCACTAGAGAATTAAAAAATTTAAATTGGTTTTCACAGATATTATGTTGGGTCAAATTAGTATTTTTAGGAATAATTGTGCCAAAATATTTCTCTGCATACTGAAATATTAATTTGACCCAAACATATATTTTTTAGAATCAATTTAGAATTTTCAATTCTTCATGTACTAATTTGTTATAGGCAGAAATCTTTAATGGCCAAAGAATGTTCACTCTTGACTAATTTTTTTTATGGAATGTATATAGCTTCAATATTAAAAATAGGAAAGAGTTCATAAAAACCTCCTAAAACTTATATTTTTTTATAAATGATTAATATGAATTATTTTTTTCTTATAATTTTACCTATTAAATTAATTGTTTGTGAAATTAATATATGCATAAAGATAATTTAAATTACTAATATTTAATTATGTGTTCATGCAATTTCTTTTAATATCGCCTATGCAATCATTATTGTTTAGTTTTAATTTTTTATATATTAATAATACTATATTGTTGTTTTTTAACTTGAAATTTACATATCATCTTCTCATTAACCATTTTGTATGTTGATGGTAGTTGCCTCCGACCGATGATGATGTGGACTATTATGTATTGCTAGTGAGTCTATGATAATGATTTTTTTATTAACCTATTACTAATTTAATATTATCTTTATGTAGAGATTAATTTCACTATAAATATAAAACTTAAGGGACAGTAGGAAGAAAAAATAGTTAATAATGTCTAATAACAAAATACATAGAGTTTAAAAAGTTTTATACATTATTCCTTAATAATATAATTAAAATGAGACAATGATAAAGAGCCGATGTAATACATATTTAATATTTAACTGTATAGCCATATATATGTACCATAAAATATAAGTTACTATAGTATCAAATATATATGTATTGATTGTACATGTATTAATCTTAACCTTTTTACATTGTATTATCACATAACTGAACAGTCGTTTGATATAAAAAATTAAAACGATATTGATTAAAATAAGTTCATTTAATAATTCATTAACATTTTATTTAAAAATTGAGAAATAGATATGAAGGGGAAAAAAATAAGAAAGTGGTTGAGAATTAAAGTATAATTATCTAAAATTCTAAAACAGTAAAAAAAATGTAACCTATAGAGTATAAATAAATAAAAACCATCCAAAAAATAGGAAGTGCAATGTTAGAATTATCTGGTAGGTGTGGCAGAGGAGCTCAGTAGAATAAGAAGGGTTAGAGTGACTTTGAATTACCCGATTTATTAAAAAACAAATGCCCTTGAACTAGAAAGTAAATAAACTATTGAATTACACGATTTATTAAAACAGGAAGGGTTAGAGTGATTGTGATTTAATTCTGAGCTGCTTGGGGAAGTTAAACCGTTGGAGGGAGTAAATAAAAAGACTTCTTTGGAAGCGAGAAAAAAATTGAACTCATGTGTGGCAGTTACTAGTTCATATGGAGAGAGAAAAAAAATATATAAATTGATGGATGATAAACATGAATTCCAATTGATTTTGCATTGTTGTTCCAAGACATCAACAAAATCATAGATGTTATCTACGACTTCCTAAAAAGTTATAAGATTACCATAAATATTTTAAAACATATATTAAACGTTATCAATTTATCAAACACTATTATCAAACACTACACCATCATGCTTTTTTATATTAGTAAAATCTTATAACTGGAGGTTGAATAATGCAGTAATATGCATTAGAAATTAATGTCTTACTCTTATACCGTTAAGAATTTCTATATACATTAATGTAACACGAGTCCATTGACGTGTCTACAGTTAGCTACTGATGCTACTCCTCAGACAAAAACAAGTGACTGACAGTTGGTTCCAATTTTTTGGCTCACAGCTGGCTGAAATGATTAATTAATAGTTTATCACATTCGTAAAATAAGTTACACATTGTCTATCTCCTTCTCTTATACATGGTTGTTTAAATATCTATTGAATTACTCATCTTATTGCCAATTGATTTTGAGATAAAATTTTATTGCGATATCAAAGAAAATGCTCAACTTCTCTCTCATTGTCCTAGACCAAAAAATATCATTTAATCAATTATATTCCTGGGTCAAAAGCAACTCGGTCAGATTTCCATGTCCATGCCCCATGTTGTCCTAAAACATTTTGATAACAAGAATATAAATGCAACTAACATACAAGATGATGATGAGATTTTATTGAGACACACTACATATACCACAAATAATAACAATGTACCATGAACATTTACATGCATGCCCCATAATGGGTTCAATTTCCATCATATATAGATGATAATGTTAATGTCAGTGGTACCAGCTAGCATTACAAAACGTCTGCCTCAAATCAAATTCTGTTGTCTTAGTGTATTCTTTAAGAAATGCATACCAATTTACGAAAGATACTTTGTTGAACCACATATATTTGAATCATGAAAATGACAACAAATTATGAGAATCCTGAGCGAGCCAAGACATAGTGAGAATAGTACTCTTGCTCGTACGTTCGAGCATACGGTTGTGATGATTCATAAATATACAAATTTCAATGTCTTTTGGACCACAATATGATTGCAACTTGACATTTATGATAATTAATTATTAAGATATTAGATTATAATGAAGAGATAATAAATACACAAGGTTGGTTAGTAGTCCAAGTAGGTGAGATTTATTTGTGGGTCATTAGTTAAAGTGATACATATTTTTTTTGTTAGATAAGATGTTCTAGTCTTGCATGTGAAGAAAATCCGACTAAAAAAGCTAACCATGTTATATTTATATATGTTTTCGACTTAAACATGATGGTCTTTTATAAGAAAATGGCACTCGCTTGAGAAGAATATGAAACAATGAATGGGTGAAAATTAACCCAAGAAAACTAAAGAACCAGTAAGAATTTTGCTATGCTTTATTGAATATACAAAAGTATTCATTGATTACAATACTACTACCAAAATAACTATTTATGCAAACTATTGACAAACTAACTAAAAGGGAAAACAGATAAAATAATTAACTTAACTAACTAAAACTCATTTAACACATGTCTATAATGAGAGCAAGTTTAATTGCTTGTATGATACGTGATCCTCTAGTAATTGCATCATTTATGGTCTTGCCTAATACATTGCTTATTGATGTGTTACTGATTTGGCTTGATTGATCAAGACAACCCATAAGAGTGGGACAGACTTGGCCTGGTGAGACTTGGCCTAGCAGATTGGTGATGGCTACGCAGATTAGTGAAGGCTAGGCTAATTCCTACTGCATCAGCTTTGGCTCCTGGTGTAGTGTTGATTCCTGCTACATCAACTTCGACCCATGGTGCATTGCTCAATCCTACTGCATCAGCTTTGTGCTTATCAACTTGGCCATGGTGAGACAAAATTGATGTGGTTTTGACCCGCATACAAAAATGGTCAGGATGAGACAGAATTGATGCACATTGGGATGTACATGTGCTTGGCACATAATGGCATGTGTCATTCACACTAGGGCCAATGCTTGGCTCATGAAAGCAAGTCTGCTTAGACAACAAGTTAACTTGCTTGGGGTGCAAGTTAACTTGTTTAGGCACATTATTATTAGGAACTTCCTGAATATTTTTTGATATCCCCCCCCCCCCATAAAATGGGGCACATATGTCTATGAGACCCAGCTTGGAATGAATAAAGTTGCAATCATGCACTCCTAATGCTTTAGTTAAAGCATCTGCAAGTTGTAGATTGGAAGAAACATGTAGCAATTTGATATGGTCTGTAATGCATTTTTCTCTAATAGTGTGGCAATCCAACTCTATATGTTTGGTCCTTTTATGAAAAATAGGGTTAGAGGCAATATATATAGCATATTGATTATCACAATATAACAAAGCAGATGTAAAAAAAGGATTTACAAATCTTCCAATAAATAAGTAATACAAATGATTTCACAAGTAGTAACAGCCATGACCCTATACTCTGCCACATATGAACTTCTTGAAAGTGTTTTCTGTTTCTTAGATTTCCAAGAGATTAGGGAATCTCCTAAGTAAGTACAATATCCACTTATTGATCTTCTTGAGTATGGGCATGAGGCCTAGTCACTGTAAGCTTTGAGCTGGACAGAAGATGTAGTAGGGAAAAATAATCCCAAGGCTGGTGATCCTTTAAGGTATCTTAATACCCTTAATGATATAGTATGGTGAGTATTGGTACGAGAGACCATAAATTAGGCTAGATGTTGAATGGAAAAGCTAATGTCTATCCATATATTAGTTAGATATATAAGTCTACCAATCAATCTTTTATAGGCTGAAGGATTAGTATAGGGAATACTATCATCCTGATAAAGATGAGTACCATTAATCATAGGGGTAGAAGCTGGTTTACAACCTATCATCCCATCATCTGAAATAATTTCTAAGGCATACTTCCTGTGATTCATGGTTATTCCAGATTTATTTTAGCAATTTCAAACCTAAGGAAGTACTTTAAATCTCATAAATCCTTTGTTTTAAAGGTTTTGTCCAAAACAGTTTTGAGGTGATCAATATTAGCAATGTTATTGCCTGCTAATATGATGTCATCTACATATACAAGTATAGTTGTGATTGATCTTTTAAGGTCCATTTTATGAATAAAGAGTGATCCCCTTCGCCTTATGATATCCTTGTTTTAGAAGGAAAGAAGAAAGCTTAGTAAACCATTATCTACTAACTTGTTTTAACTCATACATGGATTTTTCAAGCTTGCAATTATGGAATAATCATGTAGACTTCTTCAATTAAATCACCATATAAAAATGAATTATTTACATCTAATTGTTTAAGATGCCAATTATGTATAGATGCTAGGAATAGAAGTAACCTTACCGTGGTGAGTTTTGCTACTGGTGAGAAAGTTTCCACATAGTCCACACCTTCTGTTTGTGTATATCCTTCGGCCACTAACCTTGATGTGTATCTCTCTATGCTTCCATCTGATTTATACTTTATTTTGAAAACGCATTTACATCCAGTGGCTACTTTATCATTAGGCAGATCAGTTAAATACCAAATGTTATTTTGTTGCAGAGTTAAAACCTCTTTGTTTATGGCAACCTACCAATGAGCAAATTTAATTGTGTTGTTATAAGTCTTAGGTTTCCTCTGAATGGTAAGGCATAGTATTCTTGCCTATAAGGGGCACAGAAAGAATCATAGTTGAGATAAGTGGACAAAAGGTACTTGTTATTGCATTGAGGGATGGTTCTATTGCTTAAGAGGGCACAATGATAATCATGGAAATAAGTAGGCAATCTAGTGATCCTATTGCGTTTCCTAATATTTGCAGTATGGTTAATAGGCGTGTCATTATGTTATTCTGTATGCAAGTTATTTTGTGAGTCTTGATTTGGTAATTCTTGAGGACCAGGGATGGTTTCAATGACTTGTTGGCCTTGTGAGGCATTCCAAAAGTTTATAGGAACATCAAAGATGTTATCATAAGAGGTTTCTAGAGAAGAATTGTGAATATCAGGGGGATTCTCCAAAACCATAGCTTCCTGGATAGATTTGTATGGAAATATATTTTCATAAAAAATGACATTTTTACTCATATCTAAGGCTTTAGTACTGATATTTAGAGCTATGAAACCTTTCACACCATCCTTAGAACCAAGGAAGACACTCTTGTTGGTCATAGAATCTAATTTAGTTCTAAGGTGTGCTTGTGTACTTACAAAGCACAAGCATCCAAATACCTTTAGAAGATGAAGGTTAGGTTGCTTCTTATACATGACTTCATAGGGAAACCTTTTATGCAGGACACGGGTAGGTAATAGGTTTATGATGTATGGTGCATGTTTATTAGCATAAGACCAATATATTTTTGGTAGGTTACTTTGAATCAGGAGAGCCTTGGCTATATTCAAGAGGTGTTGGTGTTTTCTCTCAACAACTCCATTTTATTAAGGAGTGTAAGTACATGAGGTCTGATGTAATATACCCTTTGCAGAGTAAAAATATTTCATTGCAAACTGAGGTCCATTATCACTTCTAACAGTTTTGATCTTAGCACCAAATTGGGTATCTATCATATGGATGAAACCTTGCAAATTATTTGAGGTTTCTCCTTTGTTTTTCATAAAAAATACCCAAGTAAATCTAGCATAATCATCTACTATGGTAAGAAAATATTTGTGACCATGTATAGAGGGAATATGGAAGAGCCCCCAAATATCTATATGTATTAAATCAAAGAATTGTAAAGAAACAATATAGCTTAAAGAAAAAGGGAGTTTCTTTTGTTTTAATTGATGGCAAATATCACATATATTATTCTTATTGTGTCCATACAAGTAGATGATGGATGTCCAAGTCTGTAATGCCAAAGACTTGAACTATGAATATTAGGATAGTTGGCAATAGAGGAATTAATATGGTGATGAAATTTGGGACTCCTCAACACATATAGGTCATTTGTTAATCTAGTTGTACCAATCCTCCTCGAAGACTTCTTCTCCTATATTAAACAGGAAGAAGTGTTAAAAGATAAGATGTGTGAGGATCTGGATGTAAGCTTTGGTATGGAAAGTAAGTTATAGTTGAGTGTAGGTAAGTATAAAACATCATGAATAGTTAGGCTAGGTGTAATAATGATGGTGCCAAAAATATGGGATATAGCTTATGTTCCATTAGGTAACTTAACTTTTACTGAATTTATCTTCCTGTATGTAGTGAAATTAGCCAAACTGGAATTTATGTGATATGTTGCACCACTATCTAATATCCATGTTATGTATTGATATCTAAGTATAGAAATACCTGGATGTTGTTCATCATGAGCTATTGAAGTGGCAGAGAGGACATTGGTCTCATCACATCTTGGTGTTTTTGTATTTGTTTGTTGTGTTAGTAGGCTAACTAGGCCTTGATACTGTTGCTTTCTAAGTCCAAAGATAGTGTCATCATGGTGTGCTTCAGGATTGTCAGATGGTTGATTGTCTTCACCATCATGTTGATCTGTAATGTTTGCAGCCAAGACAGAATTAGTCTGTTGAGTCCTATTAGTTGGGAAATTTGCTGGGAACCCATGAAGCCTGTAACATGTGTCCATGGTACGGCATTCCATTTGCGATGTGTGAAATATTTTCCATAAAAAGTAAGCTTGTTCCAAGAACTTTTCCCACAGTTATTTCCTCTTCTAGATATACTAGGGTTGAATCTTCCTTGACTACTGATTCTACCAGACAATCCTCCTCTTCTATAGTTACTTGAGGCCACCATTGTCTTTGAATCAATTTCCTGACTGTAAAGTTGTCTTTCTTGTTGGACTACTAAAGCAAAAGTCTTCCTCATGTCTGGAAGAGGGTTCATCATCAAGATTTGTGATCTAACTCCTGAATATACTTCATTTAACCCTTTGAGAAATCTTATAACTTTATCTTATGTCTTATGTTTCTTAATATTTGGCAAGGTTTCATAGGTGCAACTTGGTGTGGGTCTAATGCTATCCAATTCATCCCAAAGAATTTTAAGTTGAGTGAAGTATTCTGATATACTAAGGCCTCCTTGCTTGAATCTTGCCACAAAATCTTGTAGGTCTGCAATTTTGAGGAGATTACCTTGAGAATACCTTTTAAAAAGGTCATCCCATACATCATGGGATATATCCATCCATAAGATGCTCTGGACAATCGATGGAGTCACTGATCTTGTGATACAAGAGATTATCATATTGTTGGCTCTCTCCATGCCTTGTATATGGGATCTGTCCTGGATGGTGCTTGTATGGTTCCATCTACAAATTCTAATTTCAGTTTTGAAATGAGACTCATCTTCATTGACGTGGACCATTGATGGTAATTCTCACCATTCAGCAAAGGAGAAACCAATGCACTCATTGGATTCTCTGATGGATGTAAGTAATAAGGAGTTGTTGGATCTTGTGAAGGATCCAATGCTGCACCTGAGGGCATGATAGAATTATTCTTGAATACAACAGAGCTCTTGAAAGAGCTCTGATACCATCTAAGAAAATGGCACTCACTTGAGAATAATATGAAATAATGAATGGGTGAAAATTAACCCAAGAAAACTAAAGAACTAGTAAGAACTTTGCTATGCTTTATTGAATATACAAAAGTATTCATTGATTACAACACTACTACCAAAACAACTATTTATACAAACTATAGACAAACTAACTAAAAGGGAAAACAAAAAAAATAACTAACGTAACTAACTAAAACTCATTTAACACATGTCTATAATGAGAGTAAGTTTGATTGCTTGTATGATACATAATCCTTCTTATAATTGTATTATTTTCGGTCTTTTCTAATACATGGCCCATTGATGTGTTACTAATTTGGCTTGATTGATCAAGACAACCCATAAGAGTGGGATAAACTTGGCCTGGTGAGACTTGGCCTAGCAGATTGGTGATGGCTAGGCTGATTCCTGCTGCATCAGCTTTGGCTCCTAGTGTAGTGTTGATTTCTACTACATCAGCTTTGGCTCCTGGTGCAATGCTAAATCCTGCTGCATGAACTTTGTGCTTATCAACTTGGCCATGGTGAGACAAAATTGATGCAGTTTTGACCTGCATACAAAAATGGCCAGGATGAGACAAAATTGATGCAAATTGGGATGTACATGTGCTTGTCACATAATGGCCCGTGTCATTCACACCAGAGCCAATGCTTGGCTCATTAAAGCATGCTTCTTAGACAACAAGTTAATTTGCTTGGAGTGCAAGTTAACTTGTTTAGGCACATTATTATTAGGAACTTCCTGAATATTATTTGATACCCCCACAAGATGGGGCACATAGGTCTATAAGACCCAACTTGGAATGAATAGAGTTGTAATCCTACACTCCTAAGGCTTTAGTTAAAGCATCTACAATTTTTAGATTGGAAGTAACATGTAGTAACTTGATATGGCCTACAATGCATTTTTCTCTAATAGTATGACAATCCAACTCTATATCTTTGGTCCTTTCATGAAAAATAGGGTTAGAGGTAATATATATAGCAGATTTATTATCACAATATAATAAAGCAGGTGTAGAAAAAGGATTTGAAAATCTTCCAATAAATAAGTAATCAGTTTGATTTTGTTTCTTAGATTTCCAAGAGATTAGGGAATCTCCTAAGTAAATACAATATCCACTTATTGATCTTCTTGTGTCTGGGCATGAGGCCTAGTCACTGTCACTGTAAGCTTTGAGCTAGACAGAAGATGTAGTAGGGAAAAATAATCCTAAGGCTGGTGATCCTTTATGGTATCTTAATACCCTTAATGATGCAGTATGGTGAGTAATGGTAGGAGATGCCATAAATTGGGCTAGTCGTTGAATGGAAACGCTAATGATGCAGTATGTTGAAGGATCAATATAGAGAGTACTATCATCTTGATAAAGATGAGTACTATTAATCATAGGGGTAGAAGCTGGTTTACAGCCTATCATCCCAGCATCTGAAATAATTTCTAAGGCATACTTCCTGTGATTCATGGTTATTCCAAATTTATTTCTAGCAATTTCAAACCTAAGGAAGCACTTTAAATCTCCTAAATCCTTTGCTTTAAAGGTTTTGTCCAAAACATTTTTAAGGTGATCAATCTCAACAATGTTATTGCTGGCTAATATGATGTCATCTAGATATAGAAGTATAATTGTGATTGAATAAAGAGTCCATTATGTGAATAAAGAG
>NC_032023.1:10812016-10831202 GCF_001865875.1 Lupinus angustifolius
CCCCCCCTTTGCCTTATGATATCCATGTTTTAGAAGGAAAGTAGAAAGCTTAGCAAACCATTGTCTACTAGCTTGTTTTAACCCATACATGAATTTTTCAAGCTTGCAAACTTGACTAGGATCATATAATTTAAGGCCATGTGGAATAATCATGTAGACTTCTTCAATTAAATCACCATATAAAAATGCATTATTTACATCTAATTTTTTAAGATGCCAATTATGTATAGATGCTAAGAATAGAAATAACCTTATAGTGGTGAGTTTTGCTACTGGTGAGAAAGTTTCCACATAGTCCACACCTTCTGTTTGTGTATATCCTTTGGCCACTAACCTTGCTTTGTATCTCTTTATGCTTCCATATACTTTATAATTTATTTTGAAAACCCATTTACATCTAATGGCTGCTTTATCATTAGGCACATCAGTTAAATACCAAGTGTTGTTTTGTTGTAGAGTTGAAAGCACTTTGTCTTTGGCAGCCTGCCTATAAGCAGATTTAATTGCCTGATTGTAAGTGTTAGGTTCCATCTGAATGGTAAGGCATAGGATTCTTGCCCTATAAGGGGCAGAGAAAGAATCATAGTTGAGATAAGTGGACAATGGGTACTTGTTATGGCATTGAAAGATGATTCTATTGCTTAAGAGTGCTCAATGATAATCATGCAAATAAGTAGGCAATCTAGTGACCCTATTGCTTTTCCTAATATTTGCAGGATGGCTAGTAAGTGTGTCATTATGCTTCTCTGTATGCAAGTTATTTTGTGAGTCTTGATTTGGTAATTCTTGAGGATAAGGGATGGTTTCAATGACTTGTTGGCCTTATGAGGCATTACTAAAGTTTATAGGAACATCAAAGATGTTAACATAAGAGGTTTCTAGAGAAGAATTGTGAATATTAGGGGGATTCTCCAAAACCATAGCTTCCTGGATAGATTTGTATGTGTTGGGTCCCATGGGGCTCTGCCACTCACCTAGAGGGGGTGGGGGTGAATAGGTAATATGATATACAATGATCGTCGCTCGATAAACACAGAAACTATATAAGTTTAAACATTGTTTAATTGATTAATGACAGACTTAATTGATTAAATCATTTGCTCTTAATCGATTAACTACTTAACTTAATTGATTAATTCGACCTGCTAATAATCAATTATCTAAACGCCTTAATTGATTATCTAGTTCAGTTACAATGAATACAAAATTCTTTCGATCATCCAAGATTACCAAGATTCAACCAAACTTACATGCAATTATACAGACAATTAAGAACAGTAAATGCACAATACAGATATGCAATTATCACATAATTATATGCATGTCAAGTTATGTAAATCAAGTAATGCAGAAATATAAAAAATATAGGGAAAGAAGAGTAAGACTCTGCTTTTTATCTTGGTTCATTTGTTGTCCACTGCAAACTACATCCAAGCCCCCCCTTCTGTTCTTGGGAGATTTTATATTCACTATGGAATCTTCAATATTTCTTACAAACACAATTCCAATACAAGAATCAAGTCTCTCCTTTCTTGGATCTTAAACCCCCCCTTCGGTTTGACTATAAAGCTCACCTACTAGGATACCTCACCGTTCGCGACTCTAGCCCTAGTCTAAGTATCGCTTACAACCAAGATCTTTTGCTTCTCGTGAAGACACCTACATAATCACAGCTATGGTTTTCCCAAACCTATTATCTTTCTTTGGTGATAAAAAACACCAAGAGAATGTGTTATTGCCTAAGTCTAAGAAAAATTCTTCAAGTTACATATGCACCTTAATGTGCAGATTTTACAATCTTCTATGAATCTAAGAACCCCTAAAGGATCTCACAAATACAAAAATACAATGCATGAGATGCAAGTTTCTTTTTCACAGATTTGACAATGAAAGCTCAACATGTATCTTGTCAAGATTCACGCTTTTCTTTTCTTGAAAGAACACTTAGAAAATATTTCCTAAAAATATGAAAGTCTGAGCTTTAGATCTTCTCAATAAATTGTAAAACTCTTTGTTTTCGAAAATGTATTATAACCCTCTAAATCAATATTTTCCAATATGATCTATATTATTATATTATTTTCAACCAATATGAAAAACTTGGGTTTATATATTGTTCTGTTTTTAACTGTAGTTAATCGATTATATTAAACCTTAATCAATTAACGGGTTTCTTCAAAATAATAGAAAACAAAAACATTTACGAGCTTAATTGATTAACAACTGATTTAATCGATTAACAGGTTTCTTACCAACTTAATCAATTAGCACCTGACTTAATTGATTAACAGATTCCCAAAACTTAATCGATTAATATGACTCCTAATCGATTAAATGGTTTTCTAAAATATATTTTTAATGATGAATGAACCTCCTACATGATTTGTAAAATCATGATGCATGTCTTTGAATGATGTATGATTTAAAACTCTTTTTAAATGCATTCAAAACATATTATCATGTATGTATGCATGTAAGTCTCATTTTAGTTATGATTGATTTTAGCTTGTGAGACTTTCATTAGGGTTCATCATAGCCTAGACTCTTACTAAGCAAACATCTCAGGACCTAATAAAGATATAAAAATACTTAACCCCTAGATCTTCTTTTGAATGCTTTGCCTTGTATGTACTTGAGTCTTGACTTTATCGTTGATACTTGTTGTTTATTGATTTTCTCATCCTCTCAAGCTTGTCCTTCAACATTTATGCATGTTGTCAATCCTTTGCCTTTATCACTCTTTTGTCTTCATCAACCTTTGTGTGTCCTTTGTCTACATCAAAACATTATGTGATGCATGCTTGCCTCTTCAATCTCGCATTCATGCAGACTTACATCTTCAATCCCTCCTTTTTGATGATGACAAACACTTGTTGACATATGACATACACTTGTTGACATTTGTTAACAACTTGTTGGATCTAAAAATTCTTTGCTAGATTGACTTGATGATAATCAACTTGTTTTGCCTTGTTCTTGTAAGTTGATGAATGTTTCTCCATCTTGCTCCCCTTCAATTTGAGCATTGGGTGATTTATTCTTTTTCGTTGCAGAAGCCTCAACTTATATTCTCTTGTAAATCCTACAAAACATAAACAACAATTTTCCCCCCCTTTTGGCATGATCCAAAAGCAAAGTCATATATGAAAGTATATTTCCAAAAGAAGGAACAAATAATGCAATTTCTACTGAAGTTAATCGATTAACATATGTACTTAAACGATTAAGTGTGATTTAATTTTGTCCAGAATTGCATTTTAGGTGTAGGTTAATCGATTATGGCATGTGCTTAATCGATTAAACCTACTGAAATGACAGACTTCAGTGTAGGCCACATGCTATAGCATAAACTTATACAGTTTGATATCATAGGTTTCATACCACTTGTTTTATACAGATGCCAATTGTTTTATATCACTTATGTACATACCAATTTCGATACCACTTGTGAAGTAATACCACTTGTTAATTGAATAGTAAACGCAATTAGATTAATGCAAATAGATTTGAAAGTTTCTACCATTCTTCTATCCATTGATCAAGTGATTTACAAAAGTAATAAGAGCAGTACACAATTCAATTTTAATAGCACAAAACCAATTCATTCATAGCATGTTATGTCATTACATTGTTCAAGCCAAAGCACAAAAACAAACTAAACGAGTTTGGAAAATTACAATGCAACAACCAAAAGATTACACAAACCGCAAAATTCCTAAAATCAGCAACTAACTAGGACACACTAGACATCCTAAGCTAGCTAGGAGGTGGTTGCGGAAATCCATTGAATGAACTTAACATAAAAGAAAGCTGCTCGAATTGACTATGATTGAGGAAGAATTGAGGGATCAATTTCAGAACATAGGACAGGGTTCACGGGGTAAGGGTTTTAAAAAACGTAACCCATATCTATTATATAATTTGTTTTATTATTGCACTTAATCGATTAACCACTGTGTTAATCGATTAATGGGATTAAAATTTTAACACAATTAATCCATTATGTTCCATCTCAATTGATTAAGATTTTAAAACATTTCAGTCCATATATTCGATTAAGGGAACACATAATCAATTAAGATAATTTGAAAACGCCTAGGTAATCGATTAAAACACAGAACAATCGATTAAATGAGTCACAGAAACAGATTTTGGCACAATTTGAATTAGTTTATAGGTTTGCTAAGATACTAAGACAAAGATCTATCCTAAATATCTAATGTGCACTTAACACGGAGCCAAAATAACATAAAAGCATATACAAGCAAGAATGCATTTTACAATTAAGACTACATGCATATTATGGTGACAAATGAACTTTTAGGATTATCTAAAATTCAAGTATGCATTCAAACACTTAGGTAATATATCGGATACCAAGTGTTAGGGTGATATTTATCACGATATTAGGTTACCTCACAAGCTTTACCTCATCTTTATCAAGATGTTTGAAGTTTGTCATATTTGATGTTTTCTTTGGGCTTTCTTCAATTTGTGATTCTTGTCCTTTTCTTGCATAGAATATAAACTCTTGAAGTACTTATCCTCATTCGTACCTACGAAACAGTAAGCATACCATTCCTCTCCTCTTTTGGAGATGTCTTAATCAAGCATTAAATTCGCAAAAGCTTTCCAAAAACATAGTGTTGGTTAAGTTTGCATTAATGTGAGATTTAACTAGTTGTGCTTCAACAAGATTAGAAAATCCTTAATGGTGTTTCTACATTTACTTATCAATTATAACATGGTTAAAGGATTCATATACTTATTCAATAATATCATGTTTGGATTTGAGAGCATGTAGATGTGACACATAAAGCATTAGGCCTAAAAATGATTTTTGGGAGATATCATGATTCTTGAGTTTATGGCCTTACTAGGATTTCATTTTAGAATATATCTATGACACTTAAGGTATGTAATGCTTGTAGTTAAGAAATGATACCTTTTTTTACCTTTGTTGCATAATGTTCCCATCTTCAAGGATTTGTGATGACAAGTTGCTCATAGGTGTCACAATCTCCTTTCCTTTGGTGCAAAGTCAAAGAAATTTGATCTTCTGACCTTCTTATGTGCCTAGAACACTTGCTGCCCATATGAAAGTTGAAGTCCATATGTCCTTAGGCCTACAAAACACAATTCCTTGCTTCTCTTGGGTACCCAACTAAGCTTGGGTCCCTTGATGTTAGGAGCTTGGGGATTTTGTTTCTTAGTAATCCACATACAATTTCCATTTGGAACATCATGCAATCTAACATTATATGCATTCAAGGTATAACCATACAATCCACAATAAAAGCAAGTAGGTGATTCATGATGTGAAATTTTCAGAACATTTACTTGTTTCTTGTAAAATGTGTTATTTGCATGCATATATTCCAAACTAGACTTAATCCCATCATTTTTATATGTAACAAGTAAGTTGTTTGAATTGTGATAACTACATGTGAAATTAGCAAGTTTATCATTTAAGACATTATGTTCATTTTTCATGCAAATGCAATTTTCACAAATAGATGCCATATTTAAGTTAGAAGTACAATCACATGAGGAGTTAGCATATTTAGCATATAAGGTTTCATTTTCAATTTTCAGCATATCAATGAAATTTTGCAATTCACATATTTTCTTTTCATGATCTAAAATTAACCTTTTTCTATTCATGCACTTTTTAGCTAACATTTTAAGTTCTTCATGCATTTAAACATAAGCATCATATAGCATGTTATACGTGAGAGATATATCAGAATGTGAACTAGAATTGTATGAGTATACCTCAATAGGCTCATCTTGCTCACTTACTTCGCAAGAGTTCGATTTTGAGCCATAAGACAAATCTTGTGTGATTCTTCATCTTCTGAGATGCTTGTTGACAAATCGTCCTCTTCGGGTTCATCCCAAACATTGTATGCCTTCTTAGCTTTGATGTCCTGAGAGTCTTTCTTGTAATCTCGTTCAATCTTCTTGGAAGGTGTAAGGCATGTGTACCTTATGTGTCCTACTTTCCTACTCTTATGGCAAGATTCGTTGTCCTTAGGATTCTTGCTCATCTAGCTTGAACTATCTCCATCTTTCTTGTGAAGCTTCTTGGTCCCTCCATTCTTTCTTAAGTACTTTCTGAATTTGTTGATAAGGAGGTACATGGCTTCATCATCCGTGTCAGGATCGGACTCACTATCATCAAATATCTCCTTTTGACTTCTTGTATCTGATCTTGTTTCTTTGAAGGAGTTTTCTTTAATGTTCTCGTCCATTTGTTCATTGAGTATCAAACGTCTTAATTCTTGCTCATGTTCTTGAAGTTTGCCAAATAGAGTTGTGAGCGTCATTTGTTCCAAGTCCTTTGACTCCATAATGGCAGTCACCTTGGGTCGCCATTTCATGTCCAGACATTTCAACACTTTAACAGTTAGTTCATGTTTGGAAAATGATTTATCTAATGCAATGAGTTGATTAATAATTTGAGTAAATCGTTTTTGTAAATAAAAAATAGACTCATGTGGAAACATGCGAAACAATTCATACTCATGCATCAATGTATTCAATCTAGAACGTTTGACCTCACTAGTGCCTCCGTGGATCACTTGTAAAGTATCTCACATTTTCTTGCCACTATCACACTGAGAAACTCTAAAGAACTCATCGTATGAGAGTGTGGAGGTTATAATGTTTTTCGCTTTCAAATCGAATTACACTTTTCTCTTTTCCTCGTTGGTCAAGATGTTGGAGAAATTCCTTCTCCATCCGAAATCCATAGAGTGAATGCGGAAGTCCTTATGACCATGGCTTTGTTCCCACAACCGAATGTGTATGCCCATACATACACCCAAATGGAACATCCATGGTCCAGACCGAAGAAACCCCAAATGAGTTCATGGTGAAGAAGAAGAACATACCTTGTTGAGCCATTTCCGGGATCTCGAAGGTATGAAGGTGCGATGATCTTCCAGATGATAGAGCGCCTTACGGTTTTCCTTTAGTTCTCTCTAGAGGGGAATGAGAGAATACCTTAGTTTCTGAAAAGTGTTGTGTTGAGGTTAGTTGGAGGATGCTTATCCTTATGCCTTATAAGCCCTTATGGATGAGTGGATAGTGTTATCCTATCCTGGATAACACTATTCTCATCCTACCTTATTCTCCTCCACCTTTACACTTGAAAACCTGTTGCTCTACAAATGGGGACCATAACCCATAAAAGTAACCCCGTAGTGGTTACTACTTTAGTTGCAATAATTCTGATTCAGTCCCTTCATCAAATCAGAAATTGCCTGAAGGTATCTACACTTATTATTATTTCATGACACATATGCCCTTAGCCACCAAATTAATTACTTAAGATCATTTTATATTTTGGCTAATTACATAATGGCCATAACACAATTATAGAATTATATTTGTGACCCATAAATTGTCAGAAATTCCAACAATAGAAAGCCAAGATGCATGAAAAGGGAAAGACAAACATGATCAGGTACTTTTGCAAAAAAATTAACATCAACATGACACAATTTTTTTTAAGGCATGGGACAATATTTTTAATGACAAAGGTAGATGCTATAGATTTATTTAGGGCTGTAAGAAATAGAGTACAACATTATTTGAAAACAATTTATTTATTGATAAGCATACTCATGCAGAAAAGCTTGAGTGCTCACATCTTTGTCTACACGTGTTTGAGACTATTGTTAAAATAGTTATTTTTTTTGTTAAGTGAAAATTTTATTAAAAAGAACAAAAATTACAAATAGGAAAAAATAAATATACAATTCTCGAAAATGAGATGATAAAAATATTACATGGTTCAAAAGAGATCCACTAAAATCCAATCTAACAAAACAACAATAATAATAGCACTCCAAGTATAAAATTGAATTAGAGATCTACTAAAACCAAAATATAATTGCACCTTTATATTTACCTTTAATCCAAAATGATGATTTTTGTTTACCTTTGTGTTAACTTATGTGAAGGGTATGGAGTTAAACTAAGGCGATTTGCAAATTCGTTAATTAATTGTAATGATATCATTCATCATATCATACTTAGTGACTTAAATCTATGAAAACAATCAACACGTATTTATACATGTTAATCTCTGAGGCAAGTGTACATTAGAAAAATAAGATAATTAGTTCTCCAATCCATAATTTTCCACTACAATTTACTCTTTTAAATTCATTATTGTCATGTTAGGATAAAGTATTAACCCCTACAAGAATTTAAAGTGAGATTAACTATTGTCTAGTAAAAACACACCATTTGTGCAAGAGTGGGCCAATCATAAGATCGCTAAAACAATGGCTTTAGATCTCAAATATGGTCCGTTCGTAAATAATAGACTTCAAACTATTTGTATTAATAATGTTATTGTTTTAAGACTAGTTGACTACATATTTTTCTTATAACATAATAATTATAAGACTATTTAAGTAGGGTAAATAGATTTTTTGTAATCTAAGACTTTATTATCTCATGAATCCTATTTTTTCCTATAAAAAATACAATGGAGAAACTTTAATAATTATTGATGAATTGATTGTAATTAAAATTGGTGATTCGCTTTGTCTAAATGCATGACATCTTCAAAAGGGCGGTTTACTGTATTATACTATAGTGAAATTTGAGAATAGTATATATATATGTAGCCCCATCTTTATAAGGGAATAGGTTATTTCTATGACATTAAGTATTTGGATGTGTCTTAATGTAATAATAAAGTTGTTTGTCTTATAATTTACAAGTAAAAAATTCTATGAATAAATTCTTCAGTTACAAGGATATGATAGTATGTACTTATCATCCTCAAAACCTATTAAATAGAAATCCCATACATTAGGCTATCAAATTTATTAAATAAAACTAATTAAAATAATTTAATTAATAAATTTTGACACAAAAAGGAGAATATAAAATTCTAAGTAATAAACAAATTTTAAATTTCTTTTTGTATTATGTACATATACCGAAGGTTCATCCTATTAGGAAGTAAGTACAGCTGGCTCACCTCATTCTTTTAATTAGTTTTGAAATGATACATTAATATTATATCAGAATGAAATAATAACTTATTTTATGTTGTTATTGACTAAAATATATCACTTCGTCATCGATCAAATGTAAGTCTTTCGCCTCATATAATATATTTTTATAAATGAGACATGTTGGAAGTAATTCTCACATCTCCTCCCTCATTTTACTAGGCACTATTCAAATAGTTATTGGATTATTTCCTTTATTGCTTATTGATTTTGAAATATCCCATTAATACATCGACCAAAACCTTCCCAATTTATCTCTCTCTTCAAAATTGACTTTATTTTACCATGTTCACAAGAGGGAGGTCGATCAATTATGTTCCATCAACTTGTGAATCTCTTGTAGTAGCCACAAGTTTCAATGAATGTTATACTCACTTTTAGAAATCTCCATTTTCCAAGTGAATCCATCATAACAAGTCCTTTAGACTTCAGATGTTGTTATTATTGAGTTGAGAACCCAACTCAAAGGGTAGTACTATCTAAGGGGCAACTCCAATGCCCTTATCATGAGGCTCAATTAAAAGCCGAACATGTGGGATATGAGCTTAAAGATTGTCTTAGGGTGACTTCGGGTCATCTAATTTGGGATTTTGCTTAAACTTGAAGAACAAGATAGCACCATGATACTCCCTACACTCGAGTTGTTAGATAATGAACTCTCATATAAATAGGGTGCAGCAGACACATGATTTGGGAGGACTCTAGTAATGGTTTTGATGAAGAGTTAGATGATGTATATGCCTTGTCTCGTCTTATGAAGACTCTTTCTGCATCTAGTATAGGTAAAACATACTCATTTCCGTTAGACCTAATTAACTCATGGAAATTATACAAGCCATGACACTAAAACACTAGAAAACCTTCATGTCATTGACACACAAAGTAAATACATCATTACGTATGGAGATCACTTGTCTTCAATTGTATCCCATTTTATGTCACAAGTCAATCATATATTAACACGTGGATAAAATAAAAATTTAAAAGCAAAAGGTAATAAGATGAAGCAATCTTATTGTTTTAAGACATGAAATGAAATATTATTTGAGACATGTGATATGTTTGGACTTGTGATCTCCATCTCCCTCTCTGCAACACTTGGCAACCAAAATTCTTCTAAAACTGCAAATGGATATCTTAAAAAGAATTAAAAAGGGATTTTAAAAAAGAATTAAAAAGGAAAAATACACAACTGTATGAAACCTTTTATCGTAAAAATAACAATACCCTGTGTGAAATGAAAGCAAAACAATTATCTCGCCATATTTTTATACTATCCACTCATTCACTGATTAACTAAAACATAATCTAATAAATTGTACAAAATAAGAATAAAATGTATAAAAGCAATTATCTCACCACCTCTATCCACCTAACTTAAAAGCCAAGTTCACATATCATTTTCCTTTCCAGAAAATAGCCGGTCCGATGATCGTTCTCCCACGTCATCTTTATTAAACTCAGTAACCTTCTTTGATATGTTGGAACCCGCTCTACTCATCCAACGAAACATTCTCCGATCCGACTGGTCCAACCGCTCGAGATTGTTCCTCCCACAGCCACTGCCAACACTTCGTGTCCTATAACCCCTCCTCTCACTACTCTCGGGTGTGAAAGCTACGCCTAAACTCTTCGTGCGGCTAAGCGTTGACGTCACCAATTGATTCCTCACCTCCTCCGGCAACCTCAACGTGAACCTCTCCAAATTCTCACCGCGTTGAACCAGCGAGTGAGAGCGTGGAAGCAAATTCGTGAATCTAAACCCAGTTGACCTTGATCTACGTGGACGGTTCTGATTAACCGAATTGTTATTACTCAACTTCGGAGACTCCTTCATCACTGTACCTTGTCTTCCACTGAATTCATCAACGTGGACCGGGTCCGGTTCCGGGTCGGTTTGATCCGGAAGTTGAATCGTCATAAAGGGAACAACTTCGCTTGGTGTGGAAACAAGGTTGGCGCGACAAACAGGGCATGTGGAGTGATTAACTAACCAAGCATCGATGCATTCAGCGTGAAACACGTGGTTACAAACTGGGATCAAACGCAGTTTTTCATCGTCTTGAAACTCGTTTAAGCACACGGCGCATTCTAGCGTGGCCATTCCTATCTTGAGGCTCTTCACGGTGGAGTATATGAAGGTTGGGAAGGTTTCAATTATCTCCCGGTCTAGGCCACGTGGCCGGTGGTTACTTCCGATAATTGGGATCGAAAGGTCGTGTCTTCCTCTCATTCTTCGCTCTGTGCACTGGCGAGTGTAGACAGAAACGAAACCCAATAGTACGAACACAACGACCAGGATCACGAGGGCCATGACCATAGATTTATTGAACTGGACATTGGAAATAGTATTGTCAGGTGGAGGAGGTGTCAGTGTGTTTGGTAACTGTGCGGTTGCCGGCGGTGGAAACTGTATAAGAATAAAAAGTAGTAATAGTAGAGGAAGAACATGATGAAGATTGAAGTGGAGGTTGAGTGGTAGTGTGGTAATGGAAGGAATGGGAGAAGAGTCTGTGTGAGTGGACATAGCTGAAGATTTGAATTGGATCATATCAGAGTTCAGGTGGGTTTGTTTGCTGTGTAAACAAGCAAAGAATTTTGGTGGTTCTATCGTTGATGATTAAGAGTAGGTGGCCACTGATTGCTCTCATGTTCTTTTTTCATAATATTAATGATGATTTGGTTGTTAAGTGAAGCAAGGTATGAGCAAAAGATATGCACAAACAATTACATAAGGCACCACACTTCGGCGCTTTTTTTTAATGGGGTGGCCGTGGGGACAACTTGTGAATTAAGAGAGAGAAAAACGGTGACAGATGGAGTTCTTAAATTCTTATTCACTTGTTTGAATAGGTTTATAACTTTATATGATTTTTTCTCCTCTTTAGATCTAAATAAGTAAATATCATATATTTATTTAGATTAATAATAATCTATATATAAAATAGTGAATCATATTCTTACTCATATTTTCTTATATAACTAACAAGATGTCGTTTTAGTGGTATAAGACTTCACTAAATTTCAATATAATAATGATTTAATTTATTTAAGTGACATTTATTTGAATGAGCAACCACGAACTTCGAAATAAATAGTTCATTGCATATAAATTGGAGATACACTACGAAAAAAAATATTCACATTTAAAAATATGTATAGATATCCAAAACATTCTCTTAGTTTTCACTTAATATATAAATCACTAATGTATTTAACAATTGTATTTAACTTTTCAATAGTTTGTCATTGAAATATTTACTAAAAAAAGAATGATTGAATTTGGGATAAAAATGTTTGATACTTATGGTATAGAATTTTCACACTGTTCTAAAACCATTTGTTATTTATCTATATTGTTTTTATTAGAGTCAATAAATATTAATATAAATAATAGATGATATAAGATATTATAAAAAATTTGAAAAAACTTTTATATTATTAGTAAAAATTTAAGAGATTGTAACTTTGCCAACAGCACAAGGCAACTTGTTTCCTTTTTAAGATGAAAAAGGAATAGATTGTAACTTTAAGTAAATATCATTTTGTTTATATTTTTCTTTTTTATTTAACTTAATGAAAATAAAATATTTTTAAATGAAAGAGATGTCATAATATAATTTTCAATTACATATACACAAAAATAAAAAATATTTCATTTCTAATTTTAATTAACTTTGCAATTAATAATCTAACACATCCACTTTTCACATTTTCTATTTGTTAAAGTATTGTTACTTATTAGTTAATACTTCCTTATGATAATTTTTTTATAGTGATACCTCTGAGTTTTATTGAAATTACACAAATTACCCTTTACTTTTTTATACATACACAACTTCTCCTAATTTTTATATTTTCAGTACACTAATCACCATTGTATGTTAAATAAGAGTAATCTTTTAAACAGAAATGTGATAAACGCAATTTAGTTAAACAAAACATGATATATTATGGAGACAAATCCAAATAATATATGAGTCAATATCTCTTTATTATTTTTTGTTTTTTACGATATAGTATAAGAGCAATTTAAACAATATCTCTTTGGAATTGTTGATGCATTTTATAACAAAAAATAATAAAGATACATTAGTTTGTATATTATTTGGATTTGTCTTCATAATATATCATTTATTCTCCTCCACCTTTACACTTGAAAACCTGTTGCTCTACAAATGGGGACCATAACCCATAAAAGTAACCCCGTAGTGGTTACTACTTTAGTTGCAATAATTCTGATTCAGTCCCTTCATCAAATTAGAAATTGCCTGAAGGTATCTACACTTATTATTATTTCATGACACATATGCCCTTAGCCACCAAATTAATTACTTAAGATCATTTTATATTTTGGCTAATTACATAATGGCCATAACACAATTATAGAATTATATTTGTGACCCATAAATTGTCAGAAATTCCAACACAAGAGACTTCTAGGTTTCTCTTTCGTTTTTCCGTTCACTACGTGTAGTGGAGCGAAAGGACCATTTTCCATGGTATCCCAAATTTCCATTTCAATAAATTGTAAAACTCTATGTTTTCTAAAATTTGTTGTAACTCTCTAAATCATTATCTTCCAATATGATCTATATTATTATATTATTTTTAACCAATATGAAAAACTTGGGTTTATATATTGTTCTGTTTTTAACTATAGTTAATCGATTATATTGAACCTTAATCAATTAATGAGTTTCTTCAAAATAATAGAAAACAGAAACAATTATCAGCTTAATCGATTAACAACTGATTTAATCGATTAACAGATTTCTTACCAGCTTAATCAATTAGCACCTGACTTAATTGATTAACAGATTCCCAAAACTTAATCGTTTAATATGACTCCTAATCGATTAAATGGTTTCTAAAATATATTTTTAATGATGAATGAACCTCCTACATTATTTGTAAAAGCATGATGCATGTCTTTGAATGATGTATGATTTAAAACTCTTTTTAAATGCATTCAAAACATATTATCATGTATGTATGCATGTGCATGTAAATCATGTATGTATGCATGTAAGTCTCATTTTATTTATGATTGATTTTAGCTTTTGAGACTTTTATTAGGGTTCATCCTAGGCTAAACTCTTACTAAGCAAACATCTTAAGACTTAATAAAGATATAAAAATACTTAACCCCTAGATCTTCTTTTGAATTCTTTGCCTTGTATGTACTTGAGTCTTGACTTTATCGTTGATACTTGTTGTTTGTTGATTTTCTCTTCCTCTCAAGCTTGCCCTTCAACATTTATGAATGTTGTCAATCTTTTGCCTTTATCACTTTTTTTTCTTCATCAACCTTTGTGTGTCATTTATCATCATCAAAACATTATGTTATGCATGCTTGTCTCTTCAATCTCGCATTCATGCACGCTTACATCTTTAGTATGAAAATATATTTTCATAAAAAATGACATTTCTACTCATATCTAAGGCTTTAGTACTGATATTTAGAGCTATGAAGCCTTTCACACCATCCTTAAAACCAAGGAAGACACTCTTGTTGGTCCTAGAATCTAATTTAGTTCTAAGGTGTGCTTGTGTATTTACAAAGCACAAGCATCCAAGTACCTTTAGAAGATGAAGGTTAGGTTGCTTCTTATACATGACCTCATAGGGAAACCTTTTATGCAGGACATGGGTAGGTAATAGGTTTATGATGTATGTTGCATGTTTAATAACATATGACCAATATATTTTGTGTAGGTTACTTTGAATCAGGAGAGCCCTGGCTATATTCAAGAGGTGTTGGTGTTTTCTCTCAACAACTCCATTTTATTGAGGAGTGTAAGTGCATGAGGTCTAATGTATTATACCCTTTGCAGAGTAAGAATATTTCATTGCAATCTCGGGTCCATTATCACTTCTAACATTTTTTATCTTAGCACCAAATTAGGTATCAATCATATGTATGAAACCTTGCAAATTATTTGAGGTTTCTCCGTTCCTTTTCATCAAAAAATACCCAAGTAAATCTAATATAATCATATACTACAGTAAGAAAATATTTGTGACCATGTATAGAGGGAATATGGAAGGGCTCCCAAATATATACATGTATTAAATCAAAGTATTGTAAAGAAACAATATAACTCAAAGAAAAAGTCTTTGGCATTACAGACTTGGACATCCATCATCTGCTTGGATGGACACAATAAGAACTGATTTTTAATTTGTCTCTTTCAATAAGAATCATATATGTGATATTTCTCATCAATCAAAACATAAGAACTAGGAATATTAGGATAGTTGGCAACAAATGAATTAGTATGGTGATGAATTAATGCCAAAGTTTGTAATGGCGATGAATTAATATTGCAACAGATGAATTAATATGGTGATGAATTAATATTAGGATAGTACCAATTCTCATCGAAGACTTATTCTCCTGTATTTAACAGGAAGAAGTGTTAAAAGAAAAGATGCATGAGGATCTGGATGTAAGCTTTGGTATGCAAAGTAAGTTATAGTTGAGTGTAGGTAAATATAAAACATCATGAATAGTTAGGCTAGGTGTAACAATGATGGTGGATACTCTTTCATTGTTATAAAAAGCGGTACCTAGATTAGTTATGTGGATATTCTTTCCAAACATTAATTTTACTGTCACATTATTACACAGAAAGAAAGACAAAGAAAAAGATTTTTATTTGTTATGTCTGGCAAGTAAATCTGGTCCTACATATCACTAGTTGCAATAGAGAAATCAAGGCTATGTAGTTCTTTTGAAAATAAGTTTGATTAGCGGTATTTTTTTTTATTTTTTTATGAAGTTCATAACATACAGTTGCACGACAAGACAATAGGCCTATAGTGGGCTACCTTACATTGCTTTGAATTTTTTTTAAAAATGTATTTACAACATAAGGTAATGTGACAAGGCAGTGGGCCTATAGGGGGTTGCCTCACGTTGCATTACAATTTGTTTAAAGATAATTTACAACATGAGGTAACATGATAAGACACTAGGTCTATAGTGGGTTACTTCACATTGCCTTTTGAAAATTAATTGAAATGAATTTACAACATAAGGTAACACGACAAGACACTAAGTCTATAATGGGTTACCTCACATTGTTTTTTTTAATTATTTGAAATGAATTTACAACATAAAGTAACGCGACAAGACACTAGGTCTATAGTGACTTACCTCGTATTACGTTTAAATCTATAGTGGGTTACCTCATATTGCTTTTAAAAACTAATTGAAATGAATTTACAACATAAGGTAACGCGACAAGACACTAAGTCTATAGTGGTTACCTCATATTGCTTTTAAAAATGAATTGAAATGAATTTACAACATAAGGTAATGTGACAAGACACAAGATCTATAGTGGGTTACCTAACATTGTTTATTTAAAAATTAATTAAAATGAATTTACAACATAAGGTAACGTGGCAAAACAATATGTCTATAATGGGTTACCTCATATTGCTTTTAAAAATTAATTGAAATTAATTTACAACATACGCGACAAGACACTAGGTCTATAGTGGGTTACCTCATATCGCTTTTAAAAACTAATTGAAATGAATTTACAACATTAGATAACACAACAAGACACTAAGTCTATAGTGAGTTACCTCATATTGCTTTTAAAAATTAATTGAAATGAATTTATAATATAAGGTAACGAGACAAGACACTAGGTATACAGTGGGTTACCTGATAATGCTTTTTTTTTTAAATATATTTTTTATCCACTTTATATATATATATATATATATATATATATATATATATATGCATATATACACATATACATACATATGCATATATTCATTCTTTATTAAATAAACAAATAATATTAAATAAGAAGAAAACGAGTTAAATAAATAAATAAAATAAATTAGGAATAATATTCATAATAAACAAAACAAAACAAAACAAAAAAGTATAAAAAAAAAAAAGAAATAGAACGTAGTGTATAGATTAATTAAAAGGGGGGAATTGGATGAGGGTTTTAGGGGTAGGTTTGGAATTGATTTGAGGGTTTTAGGGTAAAATTAATTTGGGGCTTTAGGTTAAAATTAAATTGGGGTTTAGGGTTAAATTAAATTGGAGGTTTAGGGTTACATTAAATTGGGGGTTTAGGGTTACATTGGATTGGGGACAAAATCTGAAAAATGGGGTTAGGGCTCCAATGGAGGTAGCCCCACTGTTCTGGGCGGCGGCAACATAAACTTGGTTGCGAGCCGCGGTGGCCACCACCACTTATCCAGGGTGGGGATGGCATGGCCTGCCGCGAGGACCGCTGTTGGGCAGGACGGTCCATCCGCTCTGGGTGCTGCTGGGGACACGACGGCCTTTCATGGTCACAATTCAGAACTCTCTGTACCGTGGTGGCGCTGCGATGGTGACTCAAAGCCGAGCTAACACTGTCCAATAGCCCTCTCACTTCAAACAGTAATGTTTATAATGAAGATGGCATGAGAATCTCGTTTTTTCCTCGTCTCCCTTCTCTCTTATTTTTAAAGAAGATGGTGTCTTTGTCTTCTACTTTTTTAAATTCGGAACCCCCTCTTAAGTTGTTAAGTTAGGCTTATATAAGGGAGTGAGAATTAGGGTTATGGTACCCTAACCTGGTTGGGTTATGGGTGAAAGTGCAAAGTTTCAAGGATTGCACTAGCAATGTTTTGCCTATATTTTGATGAAGACAAGGTTTTATTAAAGCTTGAAGATGGCTCAACAATCAACATGCCTAGAACTCATTGGTCATATCTAGACTAGGTTATATCAATAGAGTCATATTTCTAAGTAGTCTGGGATGTGTGCCTTAGTGAGTGAGTATAGATGAGGTAAATCTAGATGCAAGTCTCACAAGCCATTATAATTGTCATATCATATTCATGAGACATATCATATAGTTTATTGTATGTTCATGCATTAATCTTACATGTTATATGTGCATATTAGACATAAATAATTGCTAAAATATGTATAGGAGTTAAGCATAACATATGAGTAAGTTTGCCTATTTAATCACGTTTTTAATATTCTGGTTAACCGATTAACGTGGTGACTTAATCGATTAACTCAAATGTTTTCTGTTATAACTATTTTCCGTTTTAACTGCTTAACTGAATGTAACAGTTTGAAGGGTCAAATCTTTTTTGTATAAGTTTAGGCAAATTGCAGAAACGTGTAGCATTGCATACTATTGTTTAGAATTAATTAGAGCATATTTTCGTAATTTACTTTGTAATTGGCTGAGAGAAATGCATGTGTGAGGAAGAGAGATTAACATGCTTTGTTGAAGTTGTTCATGGTGTATTGCATGATGTTTTCATATGCTTAATCTCATCCATTCTTTCTTACATGTTCATGCATTCTTGATAGTGATTTTTAGAGAAATATTCTATGTTTACTGTTTTGTATTAACTCACATATGCATGATGGCTTGTGTTACTTGAGAGTGGGTTAATAGTTGAATTTTTCATAGTAATAATTTGAGCATTTTTGTGCTTGGTAAAACTCTGTTTTTTGTATTTTGTTGTGTGCTTTGGGTTAGTCTCTTGGTGTCTTACCACCATTGAGATAAAGTGATTCTTCACCAAGACTAGGAGGTCTTGATTTGAGAACGGGGATTTGGGCTAGGGCTGGATCGCGAGAAAGGTTTTCTCAGGCGATAGGATAGTTAAACCAAGGATTAGAGGTTCTAGGAATTCAAGAAAGAAGCATCTTGAGTCTTGTAAATTGAATTGGTGTATGTGATTATACTAAGTGAAAGTGTGCATGTCAAGAGGAACACTTTGAAAAGCTCTCCTTGAATGTCATGGTTTTGATGAGGACAACTTGTGCCTAAAAGTGCTTGAAGATCTAAAACAAATCAACGTGCTTAAGTCTTTGTTTGGTACTAGGCTTAGACTAGATTCTAGTTTAAGTTGAGTCGAAGGCTTAGGGCACCTAATACATGTCTCATATGCATATATCTTTTAAATCATTTCATCCATGAGATATGTCATTTCATAATATGTTCATGCATTACATAAATACATGTATATGTGCATTTCATGTTATAATCTTTGCTTTTGAAATGCACATATACATGCATACATGTATATGTGCATTTCATGTTATATGTACATGTTAAGTGCATTTGTGAGTTTAGAAATGAGAGATTCTTTGCTTT
>NC_032023.1:10831302-10861144 GCF_001865875.1 Lupinus angustifolius
AACATGCAACTTATAAGATTAATTCTGAAAACGCAATTTATAAATAATCAGTCCAGAAGCCCAGATAATCGATTAAATACCATCTTAATCGATTAACGTGATTCAAAATGATAACTGACTCTGTTTTTCAAGTTTTCAGTGCAAACAGTTAGGTTAATCGATTAACGTGTGCCTTAATCGATTAACAGCATTTTTAAACGTGTTTCAGTAGCAACAACTTTTCAAAGCAGTTGGGTTAATCGATTAAAGTATTAGTTAATCGATTAACAGCATTTTTAAATGTGTATTTTTAACTACAAAACCTCAAATACGTTATGCACTTAGTTCATACATGTTTCACACTTAGTTTATGCCTAGAATGCACATATACATGTATTTATGTAATGCATGAACATATTATGAATGACATATCTCAAAGATGAAATGATTTAAAAGATTTATGCATATGAGACATGTATTAGGTGCCCTAAGCCTTGACTCAACTTAAACTAGATTCTAGTCTAAGCCTAGTACCAATTAAAGACTTAAGCACGTTGATTTGTTGGAGATCTTCAAGCTCTTATTAGCACAAGTTGTCCTCATCAAAACCATGACATATAAAGAGAGCTTTCCAAAGTGTTCCTCTTGACATGCACACTTTCATGAACTAGTTTCTTGCCTAGGCTTATTTCCTTGATAGTTAGGTTGGAACCCATGCTTGAAATAACATGTATTTATTGTGTGGTTTTCTCTTCCACTGTGAGTGCATATCTTCATTCCTTCATTCCTTGCATAATTGTTGTACCCTCTGCCTGTTCCTTTGGTCCTTCCTTGTGAGTATGTACCCTTTTGTGATGATGATCTTGTCCTCCATTGTTGCTGTCTTGAGTCATTAGGATCCAATTGTTGTCCATTGTTACTATTATTGAAGAGTGCCTTTGAGTTTGTTTATTTTGACTTGTTGTTCTTCTTGATGCAGAAGCAAAGAGCAAGCTTTGTTTATTAGGGGCAGAGGTTCCATGAGTAGGATTTGTGTCTTGATTGTATTGAACTCATCATTGAGTCCCTTTAGGAACCAAATAACATACTCAATGTCCCTGTGGTTCTTGACAATCTTCATCATTTGACATTTGCATTTTTATCTCTCGCAGGCAGCTTGGTAGTGGCCTTAGTGACTCGAGTTCATCCCAAAGAGCCTTCACATTAGTAAAGTATTCAGAGATATTCATGTCCCCTTGCCTAATTGAGTGTAGTTCTTGTAGGACATTGGATATTCTAAAGTAGTTGCCTTTGGAAAATCTTTCCCTCAGGTCTTCCCAAAGTTCTTGAGTGTTGTCTATGTAGATGGTACTTTGTCCAATATGCTTTGTCATGGATCTTGTGAACCATGAGAGTGTCATCGTGTTGCATCGTTCCCATGTGTCATATTCATGATATGCTTCACTTCGAGGCTTAATAGACTCATTGATGAATTTGAATTTATTTTTGGATAGCAAGGCTCTCTTCACGGCCCTACACCAAGTGTGCTAGTTTCTTCCATCAAGTGGAGGTGTTACAAGAACTGCTCCAAGGCTTTCTCTTGGGTGCAGGTAGAACGGGTTTTGTATATCATTGTAATTGGAGACATATTGGGTTACCTGATTCACTTCAAGGCTTTCCATTCTTGATGCCTCTTATCTTGGAGAAGATGGCTTTATTGTGTGGAGTTCTTGATCACTTCTTGATGCAGTAGGAGTGTCGAGGATCTTTAAGCTCTTGATACCATATTACTTTTATGAAGGAAATAGAACTTTTTTATTTCATTGCTTTGAAAACCAGAACAACTAGCCTTTTATACTAAAGACCGTAAAAAATTGTTTGAACAATAAGCAAGCTCATAAACCCAAATTAGTTACAACTAATTACCTAACTAAATATGTTTTAATCAATAGATAGACAATCATTAAGCTATGTAAAATAATATAACCCAGAATAAAAATGAATAAGCTCATGTGAATTAATCTCACTAAACCATCGTGCCATCTTGGTGAAGTCAGATGGGCCAAGGTGCCCATCACGACTGTGTTGTCCACGCCTGGTGTAGTGACCCTATCTGTATGATCGTGCCACTGTGACTGAGACTGATGGGCCAAGTCTGATGTGTGCTCGTGCCATCTTGATCGAGACTGATGGGCCAAGTCTGATGTGTGCTCGTGTAACACTGGTCGAGGCTGATAGACCAAGCTTGGTGCATGCTCGTGCAACACTGACCGAGGCTGATGAACCAAGCTTGGTGCGTGCTCGTGAGACTAATGGACCAAATTTGGTGCATGACCGTGTGTCCCTGACTAAGGCACTCGAGTCAGATTTGATGCATGACCCAAAACATTGGCCAGAGTAATACCAACACAATGTACACCAAATTCCTTGCTTAACTTCATTACTATGGCTAAATTTTTAGCCATAATATCACTTGTTTGTCATAGTTTACCATTGCTACAAATGTGAATTTATTTTCAGATGTCGAGCTTCTAAAGACTTCCACTTAATTGTTATTAGGTTGCAGTCTACTTGAACCATAAAAAGCTTCACATATCACAATTTTCCAAAGCTTACCCTTCATCCATTTTTATTCCAAATATTCAATAAACCAATTCTCCACAACAATGAAAATAAATATATAAATGATAAAAAAATCATTAATATTATTTTGAATTTTGAGAATGATAATCAAATGAGAACAATTATTTCAGGAAAAAAAACAACACTTATAAAAAATAAAGGAAAGTAGAATATATGTGTTTAATATTGTATTACTTGCTTTCACATAGCCTCCATTTGGTAGAGTAGAATTGGAGAGTAGAGAAAAAGGAATGAGAGAGTTTGGGTAGAAATAATTATTTTCTCCCCTTTGGTTATAAAGAGAGAATTAAAATTGTATGGTCCCACCATATATTCTTTCTCTTCAACTTTGATGAGAAAATGAAGAGAGAATAGAAAATTTTGTATACAATGTCAAAATTGCCCTTAATGTTTTTCTCCACTTTTGGATTTAACTATTATTAACATACATAAGTTTAGGGATGACAACGGACACGGGCGGGCACGGGTAGTAGCTACCCGCTACCCGTTTCAAAATAGGATAACATTACCCATACCCACCCGTACCCGTACGGGTACCCGTGTGCGGGTATTTGCGGGTATTTCTAGGTGCCCGCGGGTATAACGGGTACCCGTGGGTTTCTTTTATTATAAATCAATTTTTAATTTTTTACTTCTATTATGTTTCAAATGAGATGAAACTTAATTATTTTTGTACTTTTTGATTGAATATTTGGCAAAAATGCTAAATTTATTGGTGTTTTCTATTTGTGTGACTTTATGTTCTCATTTCCTTAACAAAAATTATATATTTTCTTTGTAAAACATGTGTGTTTCTACACATGTAATAATATTTGTAGGGTGTTTCACCACCAAACTCAATGAAATATGTAAACAAAGTAAAAAGAAAAAATATACATAGTGTAATGAATGTTAGAATGATGTACTTTTTATTTTAATTAAATATAATATATTAATCATATAAATAATGGGTACCCGCGGGCACGGGTATCATAATACCCGTACCCGCCCGTATGCACTACGGGTATTTTGAAAAACTCATTTATAATACACGTGGGTACCCGTTTGTGACCCGTACCCGTGCGGGTTTTACCTGTGAGTACGGGTTTTTTTGCCATCCCTACATAAGTTTGTTTTAGACATAAATAATATTAATTGAAATTATAATAAAAATATTTAATAAAATTTATAATCTAAAATTAAAGTTTTATTTTTAATTAATAATCAAATAAAAAATCTCTTTTATAGGGGAATTATTGTCATTTGAGGCATACCATTATATTTCTCTTCTTACTTTCTATTCAACCAAACAAAAGAGTGGGAGAGGAAAACATCTCTTTCTCTTCATTTTATTTCATGCTTCTCTCATACCAAACAATATAAAAATCTATTGTTTTTCTCTTCTTTCTCTTTCTCCTCACTCTATTTCTCTCTCCTTATTTTCTTCTATGCAAGCAAATGAAGCCTTAATCTCCTTTAACTATTGTTCTTTCATTTAATAGAGTTTTGGCTTAAGTTTAAATAATGATATATTTAAATTTTACCATAAAAATTGCAGCTTGGTATGACAAGTGCACTAGAGAGGAGAGACATTATGTGGACAAGCATTTGATGCTGGACAAGTAGAAATGCTTGGAGTTTATGTTGAAGATAATCTTATTTGGAACAAAGATCTTCTCTATTAACGGAAAGATAAGTACTATAAAAAAATAAAGAAAAATATAATATGGTAAAACATTTTTATCTTTTTATACATAATGGAATAACATTTTTGCCATTAAAAATACAAATAAAATTAAATATTTGCTTTTCCATTAACAAAGAGAATCTTAATTCTATTATGTGGTGCATATGTATGCTTCATACCACTTTACATTTATGCTGAACCAATTCTAATACTCCTCGGACAAGATCATAACGTTTCCCTACCCAAAAGTTCTTGCAGGCACAAAGCAGGGTTGGAATTCTTGCAGTTATTGCAGTTGGTTATCTTTCAATAGGGTAAGGTCATACTTATGCAATTACATACCTCCTTTTCACTCGAAACTATAACATTATTTATACTTATTTAATAATCTGATTTTGTAAGTTCAAATGATACTTTATTCAAAGATTCATAGTTGAGAATAAAATATCTCATATTATAAGGTGATGGGTTATTTCCTCTAGCCACTAAAATCATGACATGTATCTTATTTAACCATTTTCTACAAAAATATTTCTAAAATTAAATAAAATAATACATATGTCATATTTTTACTAGTGGGAAGAGATAAATTATCTCTTCGTGCTTTGTTTCCTTCATTGTTTTCATATTTTTGTCCATTGTAATGCAATTAAATAAAAGCATATATTATCCCAAATACTATCATATATTTTGTCTTATATGTTTTTTAGTGTCCATATAAAAAAGTCATGTCAATTAAAATTCATTTATTATTATTTTGCTTTATTATAATTGACACATGAATCCTTTTCAATAAATTTTACTAGCTAAGTAGATACTTTCAGACAAGCTTCATGATTTGGACAAATTGTTTTTCTTTCTTGGAACTTTGGTATCCATAAATCACTTTTAATTCTTATAATTAAGAATTCAAAAGTTTCCAAATATTTTTATTTATTTATAAGACTCAAATTCAATGCCTTGTTAAAAGCAATCTAAGTACTTGCTATTAGGACCAACAAGAATTGACTAATTTGGAACACTATTGAATGTTACTTTTTTTATAATGTTGTCATATTAAATAAGTACTCCTATTTTATGATTTGATGTTATGTTCTTTTCACCTCTTTCAGAATGGATGTAAATGGGTGGGAAGGCGTGTTATTTATAGGGATCAATGCAGTTATTAAGTAAAAAAATTTATTCATGGTTAACATTTTGCCTATCCAAGAGTGAAAGGTTTCATGCAAGTTTAATTTAATTAAATTAAATATATTTTTTTGACTTACCAATTTGATTCATCAGAAAATGAAAACCCTAAAATAATCTCAAAATGTTTAAATGTATATTAAATTAGTCATTTTTAGGGTCAGATTAATTTTTATCATATGTTATAAAAAATATTAAAAATGATTAGTTTGACCAACATTTAAAATTTTTAGAAACCATTATAGAGTTTTCAATTTTTAGGAATCAAATTGGTAAGGTTGAAAAATAAGTAGATTAAAATGAGTATTTAGGGTGGAATGAATTTTGTTTTTCTTTCTTTCATTTTATCATCATTCTAAGAGTTTCTAATGAGTTTGGGTTAGGACAGCCAAAAGCTGCAAAATATTATGTCATTGTCACAGTTGTTGAGTCTCTAGTCATTGGGATATTATCACCAGTTATTATCTTAGTCACAAAAGATCATTTTGCTGTCATTTTCACTTATAGTGTTGAGATGCAAAAGGCAGTTTCTAAATTAGCATCACTCCTTGGCATAACCATGATTTTAAATGTGTCCAACCAGTTATATCTGGTAAGAGGATCTCAATTACAGTTATAAAATTTCTATGAGAAATGTTAGATTTTTTTCCTTCGGAACATTACTATTGGATGAAGTAGATATAGCACTTACTAATATAGTGGATCCATAAGATATTCACATAGTAATAAATATGGTGGCTAAGAGGGTATTAAAAAAAATTCTTAGATATGATTTTACTCTATGTAAATATTGGTTTTCCTATTTGATCATAATAAACTTTTTTTCCCATCATAGTCCACACAATCTTGTTTATTTTAATTTTACTCCTTGACATAAGCCAGAGTCTATTAAGTTCTTATGTAATAGGAAACAAATCCAGAACTCAAAGAAATCATCATGACTAAATCAAAGATACCATCTTACAAAGACCAATTGCAAAATAAAAAGTCAGTATCACCTAACTTATAGACTAAAATCAAAACAAAAGATGTCACATGAACTTTAGAATAAAAACCATTGTTTTTATTGGACCAAAGTTGCTAGCCTATTAAATTCCGATTTCAATGAGGAAATCATGTAACACGTGTATATTCTTGTAGGTGTTGCTGGAGGAGGTGGTTGGTAAGCTTTAGTAGCTTACATTAAAGTATTTTATTATGAATATAATATTTATTCATTGATAGAATAAAGATTTATAACAATTAATTTATTATTCATTATTCATTTGTATCAATTTTATTTAAGAGTCAATGATTATTAACAATAAATAGTAAATGATATATTGATAGTATAAAAAACTCTTACACTATTATGGTACATATCATCTTCTGTTTTATTATTCCATAATTGGACTCACTCTTGGATTTCTTCTTGGTTACAAATTGGGCTATAGAGTTGATGAAGTTAAAAGTAGCAATTTTGTTTTCTTTCTCCCTTATATACCATGAGGGACATTTGCCAAGTTATTTTGACTATGTTTGTAGTGTTCCAAACTTAGTATAAATTTTCAATCTTTATTGATGGACATCGTTGTTTCAGGGTATTTGGATTGAAATGATATGTGGGACAATGTTGCAGACAATGATATTGGTTTATATTATCTATAAAATCAACTGGAACAAAAAGAGGTAAGAATAAGTGGGTAATCATGAGTATGATGCATAATTAGTGTTTGTTTATGAGTTGAGGTTTGGAGAAAATGGAAAAAGAAAATGAAAGTTTGGGAATCTTAAATACACTTGCACAATGACTCTAAAATTTTCTTTATCCCTACATTTCCCTAAAAAACTTAGGGAAAAAAACAAAGAACTTGACAAGTATTGGTAATTAGTAAGAGATAGAAATAGAGATTCAAACCCTTTTGTTGGACCAGAATGTAACCAAGAAGTCTCTAACCACCAGGATGAAGTTCTATTGTTACCGAGGTATGATAAGAGTTGAGAGTCACAAGTGAGACATCACGTCTTGAACCAAAACCTTAAGGCGTTAGTTCCATGGGTCTTTGCAACTTATAAACTCGTTCACTCCTCTCCGCATATCTAATGTGAGACTTCACACTTGAATAAAATTAACAATCTCTCCCTAAAGTGTGAGAACCACACACTTTTCAGTCTGCTCCCTCTTAAGTAGTTAAGTTCACTATGTCTCAGTCGAACCATCGGCTCTGATACCAGATTGCGACCAGGGACCCTCTAACCACCCAAGAGTTCTATTGTTACTGGGTGTTAGAGATGTTTGAAATATGTTATTATATGAAGTCCCACATTGCCTAGCATTAGAATAGAGTAGAAAATAATGTTATATATTGGACTCAGATCCCTTGTTGTAATATGCACCAGATATAAACACCTAATAAAGAGACATCACGGGCAGGTGGGTCCATGGGTGTGCTAGAGTTTGTAATCCTTATTATCTAATAATATTTTGGTAGCCGCTCAACGCTCCCGAGGATGTAGGCACAATTGGCTGAACCCCGTTAACAAATTCTCATATTTCTTCTCTTCTATTTATTCTATGCCTTTATTTGATTGCTTGTGGCTAACGCTGCACAACGATCGCTTTCGCTGCACCAACAATTGGTATAAGAGTCAATTGGTAGATGGCTCTTAACCTCAGATGTCAGATAATGGCTAAAGAGGGTGAAGGCGTGATAGCTAGACAAGGTGCATCAAAGGTAATGGAAAAGATAGAGTAGATGAGTTAAAGAAGAAGGAAACATGGCAGAACTGTAGTGTGGGCGATGTATGTGTTGATCAAGAACCCCATAAGTTCATGTATTGGGTTAGGATCAAGGTGGAGATAGAGACTCATGTGTTGAGTTTGACCTAGAGACAAATGCTGACAATATCTCTCTAGATGATGAGAGGATGTTCTCATTTGAGATGAGAAGTGGAATATCTTAATGGCGTGTCTGAGACGTCATAATAAAGGATGTTAATTGTTAGTAGATCCACAAAAGCACAGAGGCGCTGACTGACTTTCATGTAGGGTGTAACATGTGCATTGACTTTGATGCAAGTTGTAACACGAGTATTGGTAGAGATGTAGGGGTGTGACATGAACATTGGCTTGGATGCAATGATGTGACACAAACATTAGTTAGCATTGATGCAAGGGGTGTGTTGTGGATATACTCCTTATGGTGGAGTATGATAGTTCTTTTGAACTAGGATTGTCGGAGTAGACAATAGTGGTAGTGGTTGAGGCTTTCTAAGGAAGCTCCAAGGTTCAGTTTGACTGAGTATTGAAGATGACGTTGTTGGTGAACTTTTGTGTAGAGGTTCCAATATATCGAAAGACTTCCTAGCAATAGGTGGCTAGGCGACATGTTCCATTTGATGGCGGTATGGGAAGCTGTACTACAAGTTTGGAGAGCTAGGCTCTTGGTAACATCGTCAAGGATACTCATAAGGTCTACGCTGTAGGGGAGCAGTTAAAGAGAATTAGACATTGAGCAAGGTGAAGTCATATATTCGCTAAGATGGAGATTCTTGTGTAGAATTTCCTAAGGAGCGAGATATTCGTTTATTTCAATCAAGGTGGAGATTGTTGGAAATATTTGAAATATGTTATTATATGAAGTCTCATATTGCCTAACATTAAGGTAGAGTAGAATATCAATGTTATATATTGGACTTAGGTTCCTTATTGTGATGTGCACCAGATATAAGCACATAATAGAAACACTCAATGGGCAGGTGGGCCCATGGGTGTCCTAGGGTTTGTAATTATTATTCTCTATTTTTATCTTGGTAGCCGCTCATCACTCCTGGAGCGTACACACAATTGGCCGAGCCCCGTTAACAAATTCTCTTGTTTCTTCTATTCTATTTATTCTATGCCTTTATTTGATTGCTTGTGGTCAATGCTGCGCAACGATCGCTTCCGCTGCACCAAAACCGGGTATGGGAAGAGTTGAGAGCCACAAGTGAGACACCAAGTCTTGAACCAAAACTTTAAGATATTAGTTCAACGTGTTCAACTTATAAATGAGACTTCATACTTGAATAAACTCATGTTTTTTAGATCAGAAGTTAAAATACTGAAAATAACAGCTATAAACAAAAGCAACATATGCATATGCTACTCACTCAAGTAGTAGAAGACTAGTGTTTTCTTTGGCATAGTAGAACTTTTCTTTCAAGTTGTGTGCATTCTTCTAGTTACTTTTGTCCTTGTCTTTTTTTTCTTTTACATGTTTATTTAACTGTTGGATTCAGTGAATAAAATACAATTATGCGATTTTGTGTGAACTTTAATTAATGTTACATCCTATACTAAATACTTTATATCTTTTGTAACTGAAAAATATGGAAAATAATATCATGTATCTCTAAACTTTGACTCTTCTATTAATGATCATTACGAATTTTAAAACATTCTTAACCAATGTCTCAATATATAGAGTAGTGGCATATCCTAACTTCTAAAATAGAACAAAAAAGGTTCAGATGAAAAACATCATAAGTTCTTCCAAAGGGATGAAAATGAAGAACTAGTAGTTTTGAGCTCTAATAAATGGAGAACTATGAAATATCAAAATGATGAACTAGTAGTTTTAACTTTTAAGTCCCTTTGCGTTATTACACGAAGGACCAAATATTAAACATGTTAATTTTTTTTTGTACTATCAAGGCTGTCATATCTTTTGATAAATAATTAATCTTTTTGGGTGAATGATTGTATCTCCTAACAATTATCGCTCATAAAAATTAAATATTTAACCTTTTGAACGTTTTGAGAATTTTAATGAATCTTATGCTATTAAATCAATATGTTGTTGATCACATGTCCATTTTTTAATAATGAAATATAAAAGATTCTGTTGCAGAACGCCACAAATTCTTCCTTAAAAAAAGAAAGTGACAAACTTGCATTTTCTTTGTTCTGACAAATGGAAAACGCGTAAAACGATGTATTAACTTTGTTACAACATAAAAGGTCTAGTTGAAAAAACCACAAGTTCTTCCCACGGCGACAAAATTGATAAAATTGCAGTTTTAAGTTCTAACGGTCAAGAACATGTGAAAAACAAGCTTTTTTATAGTTCAAAGTTTGCCATGGATGTATGAGAGAGAAAATTGTGTGATTACTGAGATTTGACCTTTTGGGAACATGTGAAACAAAATTCAAATATCCCCAATTGATCCATTTAGGTATTAGTTAGGAGGAAAGCCCTATCCCTACTTGCTTATTCGGTTTAGTTCCATTATAATTGAATCTAAAGTGATTGAGTTTTATTAGATCTAGGATCAAGTTTTGAGTTCAAAATTAAAATTAGACTCGGTCAATATTTATGGTTGGATAAAAGACAAATATGAACTGACCCAAGACCACTCATTCATTATGTTTGTATGTGTGTCTATTTAAATGTGTATAGCGTAATATAATCTATTTTTGTGTACTACCAAAAGTATATCCTCACCTTTTTGGGTGATGAACTAATCTTTTTCGGAGTTCATGATTGTCCCTCTTAACAAGTGTACCTCCCAGGAATCTAACCCCCGACCTTGTGGATCCAGTAGGCCTTACACACTAGACCAATGTTTTGTTGGTTTATAGCATTTATTTGGCCTAAAGTATCATTAGTTATCTAACTTTTCATCAAATAAACATGATTCACAAATATATATCATTTCATATGTCAAATTACATATGCATAATAAGTAATATTGATAATATTTTATCTAAAAGATATATGCATTACATTTAATCAAATCTAGGTTCAGGTTGAAGGGCTGATCCAAATGACATATGGGGTTGGGTTAGCTTCAGGTCTAGGACTAGGTTCGGGTCTAGGGCTAGGTTCACGTTTTGAAAAAATAACTCATCCAACATTTAGGATTAGACCGGTTAGAGACAATCCTTACTTGGCCAATACGGCCTATATTCACTCCTAATATTAGTTCATCTTCTCTCAGAAATCGATCATTTAACTTAATATGATACATGAGGATCAATATGGTCTTATACTATTAGACTAATGTCTCATTGATAGACCATTTTAAATGAAAAAAAAAATAGTTTTGTTGAAAAAACCACAAATCTTCTCAAGTGGACGAAAATGACAAACTTGCATTTTCAATTCTTTTTTTACTGTGGTAACAAATGGAGAACTTGTGAAACCAAACTCTAATTGATTGAGATGACCAAGGATGAGGAAGTGAGGAATATCTTCTAATTAAATACGGTGGCAAGTGAAATAATATATAATTGTAGGACATCAAATATGTTCAACTACACAACTTCTTAAATCTAATACCAATGTATATTGTGATTAATTAAAAAGATCACGCGACTAAAGTATAAGATGAACATGATTGTCCACCAAAAGGTTGTAGATCACTTATCCCCAAATAATGACAACAAAGTCTTAAACCTCTTTGACCGGATACCATGGATATATAAAAAATGATGAGGTAAGTGTGTGGGGGAACTTCAAAGACCATCCACATAAATAGGCTTAATCTTCTCTAGTATTGGAAGAGATTAATGCAATAGAAAATTAAAATGCAATACTTATATCATTTTATTTATGGTGAAACAATATTTTCATCCTTAAAACTATAAGTAAAAACAGAACTTCTCCCTTCCAGATAAGATTTTGGTTCAAAATTTAACAACATTTCACAACTAAACCCCAATTATAAACACTCCCTATTATCTAACACTTGATTTATCCCCTTTATTTTAATATAAATCCCCTTTAATTTCTACTTGCGTGTTACTTTTTAGCATTGAACATTTAATTTTTATATATTTAATTTTATTTTTTGCACATGATATTTTAATTTTTTGATAAAAATATAAAAATGAATTGTAATATTATTAAAAACTGCATCGGTATTTTGATATATTTAATGGAGGTAACTTCCTCTAACCTCCACTTATATTTTGTATTGTATGAAAAAATATTGTAATAATTATTAATTATAAGGGCAACACTTTAAACTTGAATTTTTTTCAATATGTTAAAAACTTAAAATTATTCTCTCTCTGTATCTTGTACATATGATTCTGTAAAAGGAATCAATGTAAGAGAAGAAAAACGTTATATTTAGGGCACAATACACAACCAAAAGTACGTGACTATGAAATTACCAAATTCGTACGTCTCTCCTTTTCATATGCTGGCTCAAAAATAGCTTTGCTATGTCGTTTTTTCCTCTATTGAGTAGACACTAGTTCCAAAGAAGGAAGATAGGGGGGAGAATATCGGACAAGTAACTGACCTTCTAGTTCATTTTTTATCTATTGAGGTTAAATATAATTTTATTAAAAATCGATCATCTCTAGTACTGGAGGGTACAGTACCATCAGTAGAGATAATGACATGTGGATTTATAAACATTGTAATAATGATAGTATTGGATGGTCCAATCCCATCGCCGAAGGAGATGATGACATATATGAGTTTATAAAAAAATTAATGATACATATTTTAAATAAAAAAATTATAAATTGTCAAATCAGAGTAACTCTCAATTTAAATATCAAATGACAAGTTGCACCAATTAAATCATTCAAAAATAACATCAATTTGATTCTTTAAGGATTAAGTTATATTATATCAACTAAACAATATCTAAATTGTCATATCAAGTTTACATATCCTTGAAATTGCAATTCACTACAATTCTATTCAAAATATCCTTAATAAGGTTTAAATCATTCTCATAGTCTCATAGTATTAGATTATACTCTCAAACACTTTTGAGTGATAACTATAAAGTACCACAATAATCATACCATGTTTATACACCTATGATAGTCCAATTGACTACAATTTTATTTTAAAAGTATATAATAAGGTTTAAACCCTTTTCTCATGTTGGATTACACTTTTAAACATTTTTGAGTCATATGATGCAAGTATAAAGTATCATATTTGTCATACCATATTAATACATCCATTGAGAATATATTGTGACAACAACTCTATGGTTCTTTACTCAAACAATAATAGGAGCTCTACAAAGTCAAAATTTATTGACATCAAGTTTTAAGTTTTAAAGAAAGTGTTCAAAATAAACAAATTTCCGTAGAACATATCGAGACAAATTTTATGATAACTGATCCACTGACTAAGAGTTTGGTACCTAAAGTCTTTCATGAGCACATTACTCATATGTGTGTTGATCTTTAGGATATTTTAGTTCAGTGGGAGTTTATATGTTTTAAGATTTACTTTGGACATCATATATAATTTTATGCCCAATAAAATTGATGCCTTATTGTTCTATTTTGATCTTGTGTATTTTTGTTTATAATTGTTGTGTTACAATTAAAGATTTCAGATTCACTAATAAAGAATGATCAGTTGATAATAGACATGTTTGAGATCATATTGCATGAAATTTCCATGCTACTCATCCATATTTGATCTATGTCATTAAGTATATTAATATGGTGATCATCGTGGTCAGTCACGCTTGAACACGATGAAGGTCACGGTGGTTCCATAGCTGATATATAAGATGGACCAGATTATATTAGGGAGAAGTTTAAATATAATTAACATACAGATGCACGCCTAAAGAATGTGATATAATTGTTTCAGAAAAATATGAGAGATTGTTAGAAATTCATAATTTCTCATTAAGGTGAACATCATATATTTAATACAATTATATCGACTATTTATTTTGGGTTACAAAATAAATGATCTAATCTATGACAATTCATCGGACTTCTAAAACTGATAACATATATGAACTTAATGAGTGAACACCCAAACAACTGGCCTATAGGAGATATTTGAACCCTGTAAGTTAACACATAAAGAACGGTTATAGTCCTCATGACACCAAATCACGAACAATTTTCACGTTTATTCATCAGAGAGAAAATGAAGGTCCCAAAATGGATTTAGGATTTGATTGACCAAAACCATCATATCAAACCTCTCTTCAAATGCATACAACAAGTATAAATATGAGAAACATGGAATCATATATGATTTTGCATCCTTATTTTATATCATGTGTGATAATCATCATATTAAAGATCATATGATTGATATTTAATTAATCATAAGGAAATTCTATCAATTTTTACACGGTATAAATAAGTTATTTTTGTGATACATAAAATTATATATTTCATGACTTAAAATTGTAACGTTATTCAGAATATTATTTTTAAAAGGCATGTTAATCAGATTTACAAACCGAAAGAGATGCATGCATATGCAATATTAAAAGTTTTTCGATAGTATAAATATGTCATGGTTCGAGGAAAAAATGTATGTAACAACAATATAAGAGTTTTATACATTGTGCCAACACTCATTTTTGTCCGGCCTAGAAAAACCCAAAACTATTTTAAATAAAAAATAATAGAATTCCAAAAATAGTTTTCTAAAAGTAATAAAACTACACCAATTGTTAAGGTTCCTAAATCTAAGCGATTAGGTTATCTAGAATAACAAAACCAAAATAAAAAAAAGTCAAACCAATTATAATAAGATTCCTAAATCTAAATGATTAGGTTAAGCAAAATTAAAATTAAAATAACTGAATACTCAAAAAATGATTTTTCAAAGTTATTCTAAAAAATATAATAATAATTAATAAATGTTGAATGGATTAAAGATTTGTTTTCATCAATGTTTGATTATCAAATAAGTTAAAGATTTGAAATCATGTAAACTTGATCAAATCATATCAATTTGTTTAGGTTGCACGAATAACCCAAACAAATATTTAAATATTTAATTTGTTTAGGTTAAATCTTTAAAGATTCGACAAAAAATAAAATAAATCAAATATTGAATTATGAAAATACAAATTGTATTGAATTGATTGGGTTGGAATTTTATAATTACGATGTGAATAAGGTAAGGATTTCCTTTTTATATAAACTAGTAGGATACCCGAGCATTTGCACGGGTGAAGTATTTTATTGTTGGCATGAGTTTAAAGAATTGAATTTGAAGATTGTATAGTAGGATACCCATGTATTTTCAATGATTGACCTTGTGATTTGTTTATTTTCATTGCATAAGAAACAATCATACGAAATTGTCTCTGTATCATCTTGAAAGGCCATGGAGATTGTAATGGAGACATTGACATTCGAGGAATATATATGACATTTCCAATGTTTTTCCCAGACATAATTTTTGCTTCGACAACATGATTTGCCAATCTAGTAATAATCAATCTTGTACCATTACATAATCCTTCAGCTTGGTCTAAATTTCTCAACAACATTATTGGAGTGCCAACTTTTAACTTGATTTTATCATTCGGGAGCCCAGAAGTTGTGAGTGAGTTTAGAAACACAGGAGTTAATATGGTGAATACTTCACTCTCATTAGCATCTGTCATATTAATAGAATCTGAGCTGAGATATTCCTTTTCTTCCCCTACAATGTTACATAAGTTCATGTATTAGTATCATTTACAAAGATAGTTGCATCAAGAAAATATGTGTTTGAATAAACTAAATTTTTTGTACCTAGAATAAGGGTTAGAACAAAGTCGTTGATTTGATCCACAATTTCAATTATTGATGTCAGTCTTGCCCTTGATTGCAAAAACTCTTCATTTTTGTAGTGTTCTAGTAGATTTGGGTAGGTGGTTTGAACTATGGCATCAATTGGGTTATCAAAATTTAGGAGCAAAAGTTCTTCTGGAATATCTATTTCAGCACAACCATCATTAGGCTCAGATAATTTCCAATCCCCCATATTTAATATCCAATATGAGAATTTTGCGATTTCCCTTACATTTGAATTATTTTGTAAACACATGTTTTTCGTGAGAGTTAATATTTTACAATGGTGCCAAAGATATGATGCATTAATTGTGGCATGTATAATATCTGAACAACCTCCTTTTGGAATCACTGGTAAGATTTGTCGGAAATCCCCTCCAAAAATTACAACCTTACCTCCAAAAACAACCTTACCCTTGGTGAATGTTACAAACATAATTGTCAAGAGTTTGTACATGTATCTTCAATTTTGAGTGTGTTTCTACATTTTATAGTTAAAAATGTAGAAAAATCTTTTAAGCCCAATTATCTTGGGTTTTTGGATTTTTGATATCCAGGTTCGGGAGTCGGTTACAAGGTTGGGAAGGTATTAGCATCCTACCCACCCGCCTTAGGCGGTACCTTCACTAAAATATATGACTTTATTATTATTAAATTATCTAGTTAATTAATTAATTATTAAAAGGAACAAATTTATTTATTTTTATTATTGTGCCTGACAAGATTGACCTTGGTCATACAGATTTCTATTAAGGGAATCAAAGCTTACATAGTTCTTTAGGTAGAAAAAGTTTTGTTGGTTGTGTGTATTTTAATTAAGGAAAATATATATTTTAGTAAAAAATGTTTATTTTGTATGTTAATTTATTGGTGGAAAAAAGTTTTTATTTGGTTAATTTTTGTTATTTATTTAATTAAGAAAAATATAATTTAATCGATTTTGAGATTTAATCATTTGAAAAGAAGCTGCGTAGCGTGACCTTTTGAAGATGATTTGAGAAGAAAGAGACCTTTGGGACGACCTTTTCTCCATCTTTGATTATTTCTCAAAATTATTTTATATTTTGAAAAGTATTTATTGTCATGTTTTATTTATATAAAAAAAATGTTCAAATTTATTGAAAATAAATTTTGAAACTAACATTTTTTAGTAATGGGATTATGAAATTAGAAAAAAAATTAAAAAAATAATGCGTTGCAAGAAAAAAAGTTGTTACTTTATTGCTATTTTTGTTGATTTTTAGTTATTGATATTTATCCAAAAAATATTATTTATTTGTTCAAAAAAATATGTTTTTATTTCTGGATTAGTCTCTGTTAGATATTAAAAAAATCACAATTTTTACTTACTATATGGTGTTGGTTCTATAATATATAGGTAGACACATAATGCAAAAAGAAAACCTGGGAGAGTTATGATCATGTGTAGGTGGGACAATGTAAGCTTGCTGACATGTTACGTACACATTAGCTGGATGATGGTGCAACAAGGAGGAGGCCACATGGTTGTCTCTAGTTGGATGGAGTGGAAGGATGCACAAGTTCCAGTGTGCACTCGCCTGCACAAGATTTTGTGCCTCAAATGGGGTAGTGATCTGGTGTATACGTTTTCATTGAAACCAGATGTGTTTTCGTCCCCTGATTGGTCAAGCTTATGGTCAACACATGATGAGGATTAGTCCACTGATTGGACGTCTGAGATAGTATCTAGGGAAGGTTGCACAGAGTGGCCAGTAACCTTGCACACATTGGATCACTCCCTGACCAATTCTCTCTCCTTTCTCACTGTTGTATTTTTTGGCAGAATGATGGTGCTTTTTTTGTGTGGAATCCCCTCTCTGGATGATGACTTCACACTATTTATAGTGTTAACATCATATATTTTTTAAATCATTAGTAAATAAAATTTACCTAAACTTGGCTAGGATTAAAGTCTAAAATGTGAGAGGATTTCTCATCTATTAATGCACAAAATCATCTTTTATTTACTTAAGCTTGTTGTTTAAGGAAATAGATGATGAGTATGAATTTTATTTTTTTGTCATGAATCTCAACACATGTAAAAATGGTAAGTTATAGTTTCAAATCCTCAACTTTACTAAATAAATTCGAATTTGCATTTATTTTTAAAAATAAAGAATTCGAAATCAATATTTTTGGGTCCGAATACATTGAAAATTATATTTCATGATTAATACTTTTTTTATAAAGAGTCTAAAAATCACTGTAATACTCCTAGTGAGTAAAAATAGTTATTTGGCTCAAAATAAAATTATTCGAAATCCTTTTTTCTTAGACAATATATTTCATCGATTCTAAATCATCTTAGTATTATTGCATTACTCTATGATAGATGAAAACAATATTTTTAAATCTTATTTTTAGAAAATCATCTTCGAAATTCTATTATTTTTTATTCGAAAATTTTTGGGCTTTTTCTGGGCCGGACAAAAATAGGTGTTCCTAGCTGCCCCTCTTTACTTGTTACTTACTTGATAGCAAGCAAACCAAGGTTTGGGAGATGTCATGGTAAGTAACCAATAAAGAAATGAACGATATTTGTGTTAAGGCTCAGAAAAGGCCACTGGGAAGTAGAGGTGGCAATGTGGGCCGGCCCGGCCCGTCCCAACCCACCAAAATAAGGGCTGGCCCGGCCCGGCTCGTATTGTTAAAAGGGCTCAAAATGCCAGCCCGACCCATATTTTGCACGGCTGGCAGGCTGTCGGGCTGGGCCATATTGCCACCCCTATTGGGAAGATACCGAATTTTGATGAAGCATGTTGATGCTTTAGTGGTGGACCAGAGATTTGTTGAGGCAGTTCCCACGTTTGTCGTGATGGACCATGTATTTTTTAGGCAGTTCCCGCATTTTCTGTGTTGGACCAAAGATTTGTTGAGACAGTTCCCGCGTTTGCCGTGATGGACCAGGGATTTGTTGATGCACTTCCTGCGTTTGCCAAAATGATTCAGGGATTTGCTGAGGCACCCATGCTGCCAAAATGATTTAGGGATTTGCTGAGGCACCCATGCTGCCAAAATGATTTAGGGATTTGCTGAGGCACCCATGCTGCCAAAATGATTTAGGGATTTGCTGAGGCACCCATGCTGCCAAAATGATTTAGGGATTTGCTGAGGCACCCATGCTGCCAAAATGATTTAGGGATTTGCTGAGGCACCCATGCTGCCAAAATGATTCAGGGATTTAATGAGGCACCCATGCTACAAAAATGATTCAGAGATTTGTTGAGGCAATTCTCGCGTTTGCCGTGATGGGCCAGAGATTTGTTGAGGCAGTTCCCGCGTTAGCTATGATGAACCAGAGATTTGTTGAGGCAATTCCCGCGTTTGCCATGATGAACGAGGGATTTGTTGAGGCATCTGTGCTGCCATAACGATTCAGGGATTTGCTGAGGCACTCGTGCTGCCAAAATGATTCAGGGATTTGTTGAGGCACCCGTACTGCCAAAATGATTCATGGATTTGCTGAGGCACCCATGCTGCCAAAATGATTCAGGGATTTGCTGAGGCACTCGTGCTGCCATAACGAATCAAGGATTTGCTGAGGCACCCATGCTGCCAAAATGATTCAGGGATTTGCTGAGTCACCCGTGCTGCCAAAATGATTTGGGGATTTGTTGAGGCACCCATGCTGCCATAATGATTCAGGGATTTGCTGAGGCACCCGTGCTGCCATATGGAATCAGGGATTTTCTAAGGCACTTGTGCTACCATAAAGAATCAGGGATTTGCTGAGGCACTCGTGCTGCCATAAAGGTGAAGTAGAATCCATAAAGGTAAAAATGTCATATGTGATGAAAGAATCCATAAAAAGGTGAAAAAGAAAATAAATAAATAAATTTCAATCATTCTCTTTTAGAAAATCTCAACAAAAAAAAAAGAAAAAAAAGGAAAAAAGAAGAAATACAAAGTATACTAAAAGAGAAGGGACTGGAAAAAAAAAGTGTTGTAAGGAGAAATGTTGATTGAAAAAAAAGTCATATGATAAAGTAAGGCCCATCAAGATAATCTCAATGCTTCAGATGTCGAAAAGGTTTAAGTATTTTGGGAAACATTTGTAAGCATTTTGAATTATCCTTTCTTTGACTATCCCACCTTAAATCATCCACATTGGCCCCGTTACAACCATTTAAAGACCTCTTGATTTTTGTATGCGTTCAAATATAGTTAGTGGCGTTTTGGTCTATAATCAATAATTTACTTTCATGAAATTTTTTGAGCGAAACACTATGACACTTAAACACATGAGAGTGATGAGAGAAGAGTGACCCTAATTCATGCAATTGTTAAGACTTAAGGACTTAGCTTGAGTTAAATTTGTTTATGATTGTCTTGTCTTGATGTCTGTATTGCTTCAAAATAAACATGAGATTGCTTGTTGTTTTGGGTCATAGTTTCTATATCATCATTCATGATGGTGAAAGTTAGGCATAATACTTGCTTGAGGACAAGCAAGAGATAAGCTTGAGGGGATTTGATAAGTGTGAAATTATACTACATTTGCATTGCATTTAACTTGCATTTTAGGACATAATTAGGACTTTAGGATTATTTTTAGCTTTTATCTCTCTTTGTTCGAGTTGAGCGGGTGTTTTTAGCTATGTTGTGTAGTTTAGATGGATTAAAGCAAAAAATAGTAGAGATTGGGTGCAAGAAGATTGAATTTAGTGTTGTGGCTATGCAAAGAACAATTGAAGGACCAAAAGAAGTCAAAGATGTTATATTACATTCCTATTTTTTAGATTTGTTTTGTTGGGCTTAGCCCAATATTTTTTAATTAGGATAAGTAAGGGTTTTCCCTCAAGGATTTGACACATGCTTTACATTACAATTCTCTAATTTAGAATTTGGGATTCTCTTCTACATCATGAGTGAGTAATTCCCTTTGTTTCTAGGATTGGGGCTATGCCCTTTTACATTCAATAAATACTTGTTCTTACTTCTATTTCATTGAGTGTTGTGATTTGAATCATTAAACTGAGTTTTATTCGTGTGAGTTGTCTGACCAACAAATTACACCTCTTAGGTACATTGGGGAAGGACTAAGAGGTGAACCCAACTATCCGACCATTCAGCTATTCAAACTAGAATCCTACTTCACCAGAGTAGTATTAGGATTCTCGGGGGGTTCTGGAATTCACATTGGGATGCTACTAAGCGATTGGATATAAAGATCCAAGTAAAGGAATTGATTGATAATCGTACCACGAGGTAGGTGTGACTTTAATTGAGTAAACGTGTCGGAGCTCGAGAGAGGATGACACATATCAAAGAGCAATTCAACCTCACATCTTAAAGTTCATGAAAAGGAGCAAAACAAAGATTTGTGAGTGTAAGGAAGGTAACCCTTATCCTGGGAACTCTTCCTAAATTAGATTTCAATCCCTTTTAATTATTTTCATAATTATTCTTGGCAATTGTTCTAAATTCAATTTTATTTCTTATTTGAGTTAAGTATAAATTAATTGTTATAATTAAAGGATTTTTCCAGTCCTCGTGGGATCGATATTTTATTACTTGACGACATAATCGTGCGCTTTCAATTTGCCCTATTAAGTTTTTGGCGCCGCTGCCAGGGACTCTGTCAAAATTTCTTTAATTCTCAATTAATTCATTACTTTACTCTAGTGCATTACGTGCTTTCCTTTTTATTGGTACCTCTGCAGGTTGCACATTTGGTTTATGCAAAGTTCAAATTACTATTCAGAGCTAGAAAGAACTTTTCGTAGAAGAAGAAGGCAACAAAGAGAAAAAGCCAGAGAAAGACGTGCGTGTGTACAAACCATGGTCGAACGAGATGAAAAACCACTTCGCGACTATGCAGCCCCTAATGCTCGTAGTTCACGTCTTGGAATAATTCGGCCAGCTATTGAGGCAAAGAACTTTTCTTTGCCATCTGCTCTGATCCAAATGGTGATGCAAAACCAATTTGGAGGTGGAGCTCATGAAGATCCTAATGCTCATATTGATCAGTTCTTGGAATTCTGTGGGACGGTGAAGGTTCATTGGGCTTCTGAAGATGCTATTTGTCTACACATGTTTCCATATTCCCTTAGAGACTGAGCTAAGACATGGCTAAGGAATCAAAATGCTGAAATTCAAGCAACATGGCGAACTTTGGAGGAGGCTTTTCTCAACAAATACTTTCCTCGTTCCAAAATTGTGCACTATAGGCACCTCATCCAGAACTTCAGTCAAAAGGATGGGGAGTCAATTTCTGAAGCTTGGGAAAGATTAAATGAGTTGACTAAATCTTGCCCTCATCATGGTATTCCACCTTGGGTGTTGGTTTAGAACTTCTATAGTGGGCTAGACTTTCCATCACAACAACTAATGGACTCTTCAACAGGTGGTGCCTTTATGTGCAAAGGAATTGATGTTGCTTCAAATATCATATAGAATGTGGTTTCTAATCATCACCGATGGGCGAATGAGAGGAGACACCATCCAAGAAGAGACTCTGGTGCATAATATTCAGGCAATCATATGGAGAAGGTAATTTCCACGCTGGAGAACCTTTCTCAAAGGGTTGGAAAGCTAGAAAAGTATCATGTTAATGCTATTGGGTCTACTGCAACATGTGAGGGGTGTGGAGCAAAAGGACATTAGTGGTATGAATGCAAACACTTCACTGAACCTGAATATGGAGCATTGACTAATGAACAACCTGAATCATGCAACTACTATGACTACAAGGAGAAGAGCGGACAACAATTCATCCCACCATATAGGCGGAACAATCCCATCCTTTCTTGGAGGAGCAACAACACTATGAATTATCAATACCAGGATGGACCAGGTAACAGGAAACCTCCAACAAGGTTTCCACAAGCACAATCTTCTCCTATTGATCCTACTCTTAAAACATTAATGGAAGGTCAGAAAAAATTGCTTGCTAACCAAAATAAATTTCATAAAGATCAAGTCATGATTAATAAAAGTTTTTCAAACATGATTAATGACTTGAATTCTAAAATAGAAAACATGACCATCCATGGTAAAATGCTGGAAACACAAATTACCCAACAAGCTAGTAATCCTAATAGACGAATATGGATGTTTCTAGGATAGCCAGAAAAAATCCACATAATGAACATTGTAAAGCTGTCAAATTAAGGAGTGGAAATGAACTAAGTGATATTCCTCAAATTAGGAAAAATGCACAAGTGGAAGAGGAACATACTGAGACACAACCCCCTGAAGGGGAGGAAAATTTTGGAAAGATGTCAAAGTATGTAGCTCCACCACCATATGTACCACCAGTTCCTTTTCCCCAAAGATTAGCAAAGGCAAATTAGAAAAAAAATTGGGAAATTTTTGGATGTTCTTAAGAAATTATATATCAGCTTACCCTTTATTGAGGCACTACAGGAGATGCATGCTTACACAAAATTTCTTAAGGATATTTTATGTAAAAAAAAGAAGACTAGAGGATTATGAAACAATCGCTTTAATTGAAGAGTGCAGTGCTTTAATTCAAAATAAATTACCTCATAAATTAAAAGATCCTTGTAGTTTTTCTATCCCTTGTTTAATTGGAAATACTAATTTTGATCACACCTTATGTGACTTAGGGGCAAGTGTGAGTCTCATGCCCTTATCTATGTGCAAAAAGTTGGAAGTGGGTGAAGTAAAACCCACTACTATATCACTTCAATTAGCAGATAGGTCAGTTAAATTCCCTATAGGCATCTTGGAGGATGTTCCTATCAAAGTTGGGAAAATTTTCATTCCAGCAGATTTTGTAATACAAGATATGGAAGAGGATTCACAAATCCCAATCATATTAGGTAGACCATTTTTGGCTACTTATGGTGCTATAATTGATGTAAATATTGGAAAACTTTCCCTAAGCATAAGGGATAAAAACGTTGAATTTGATATTGCTAAATCTATTGAACAACCTTCTCTTGAGGACTCATGTTTCAAGGTTGATATGCTGAACCAAGTTGTGAAAGAGGAAGCAGCTAGAGTGCAATCTAAGGATCCCTTAGAGAGATGCATATTAGTTGGTGACACTTCGGACGTTGATGAGGAAGTGGCTAAGGTTATTGAATTTTTTAATGCAAGCCCAACACTTCCTCACAACCCGCAAGATGAGACCTTGAAGGTAATGCCCAAATCTGAAGATTGGGAGGAGGGGAAAGCACCTAAAATTGAATTAAAAACACTCCATTCCACCCTCAGGTATGAATTTCTTGGACCTAATTCATCTTATCCACTTGTTGTTAATGCTAAATTAAATAAATTGGAAACTGAAAAATTGCTAAGGGTCCTAAGAATGCACAGGAAGGTAATAGGATACACATTAGATGATATAAAAGGTATAAACCCTTCTTTTTGCATGCATAGAATTTTATGGAACCTAACCATAAAACTTCAATTGAAAACCAGAGGAGACTAAATCCTAATATGAAAGAAGTGGTTAGGAAAGAAGTGGTTAGGAAAGAAGTGCTTAAACTTTTAGATGCTGGGGTAATATATCATATATCTCATAGTGAATGGGTGAGCCCAGTTCATGTGGTTCCTAAAAAAGGAGGATTGATTGTTGTGAAAATTGAGAAAAATGAATTAATACCAACTAAAAAGTCACAGGTTGGATAATGTGCATTGATTATAGAAAATTAAACACAATTACTAGGAAAGATCACTTCCCTCTCCCATTCACTGATCAAATGCTTGAAAGGCTTGCTACACATGAATATTTCTACTATTTAGATGGGTACTCGGGATTTCATCAAATCCCCATTCACCCTGAAGACCAACAAAAAACTACTTTCACATGTCCTTAGGGAACCTTTGCTTATAGGAGAATGCCTTTTGGGCTATGTAATGCCCAACCACTTTTCAAAGATGCATGCCTGTAATATTTTCTGATTTTTTAGAAAATATAATAGCAGTTATTATGGATGATTTTTTTGTTTATGCAAATTTGATGACTGCTTAACAAATTTGACAAAAATATTGTAGAGATGTGAGGAAGTGAATCTTGTATTAAATTGGAAAAAATGTCACTTCATGGTGCGCGAGGGTATTGTGTTGGAGCATTTAATTTCAGGAAAAGGGATAGAGGTGGACAGGGCAAAAATTATAGTGATAGAAAATATGCCATCACCAATTAACATAAAATGTGTTAGGAGTTTCTTAGGCCATGCGGGATTTTACCGTAGATTCATGAAAGATTGTTCAAAAATTGTGAAACCCCTTTCTAACCTTTTAATGAAAGATATTGCATTTGATTTTAGTGCTGCTTGTCTATAATCATTTTGCAGGTTGAAGGAGGCATTGGTCACTACACCAATATTGCAATCACCATACTGGAATCTTCCCTTTGAAGTGATGTGTGATGCTAGTGACTATGCTGTGGGAGTAGTGTTGGGCCAAAAGAAGGACAAGAAGATGCATGCAATCTACTATGCAAGCAAAACACTTGATGGAGCTCAGGTCAACTATGCCACCACAGAGAAGAAGCTACTAGTTGTTGTGTTTGCCTTTGAAAAATTTAGGTTCTACCTAGTAGGTTCTAAAGTTATAGTCTATACTGATCACTCAGCCCTGAGATACTTGATGAGTAAGAAAGAATCCAAGCTACGTCTCATCCGATGGATTCTCCTTCTACAAGAATTTGATCTGGAGATTGTTGATAGAAAGGGAACAGATAACCTAGTTGCATATCACTTATCTCGGCTTGAATATCCAACTGGAGAGGAGGAGGACATTCCTATTGATGATTCATTTCCTGATGAGCAACTCCTCCTCCTCAATACTGTAGAGACATTTTGGTATGCTGACTTTGTAAACTATTTGGTCAGCAAAATTCTTCCACCTGAAATGACACCGCAACAGAGAAAGAAATTCTTCTCAGATCTGAAGAAGTATATTTGGGATGATCCTTTCCTCTATCACCTCTGTGCTGATGGTATTTACAGAAGATGTGTTCTAGAAGAAGAAGTGTCAAAGATCTTGAGTTATTGTCACTATGCCTCTTATGGAGGTCATGTCAGTACTTAAAAAACAATAGCAAAGGTATTCCAATGTGGTTTCTTTTGGCCACACATATTCATAGATGCAAGGAATTTTGTTCTCACATGTGATTCTTGCCAACGGGTGGGGAACATATAAAAAAGGCATGAAACGCCAATGAAAACCATCCTTGAGGTGGAGATATTTGATGTATGAACTATATGGGATCTTTTCCTACTTCAAACAACAACAAATATATCTTGGTGGCAGTCGATTATGTTTCTAAGTGGGTGGAGGCAATTTCATCTCCACATAATGATGTTAAAACAGTCATCAAACTCTTTACCAAGATCATATTTCCAAGGTTTGGGGTCCCGAGGCTGGTTATTAATGATGGGGGCTCACACTTCATTGAAAGACATTTTGAAAAACTCTTGAAGAAGTATGGTGTTTCTCATCAAGTTGGTACCCCTTACCTCCCTCAAACAAGTGGTCAAGTGGAAGTATCAAATCGTGAGATTAATAGCATACTAGAGAAGATAGTGTCTAGGAGCAGGAAAGATTGGTCCTCAAAGCTTGATGATGCTTTATGGGCTTGCCGTACTGCATATAAAACACCTATTGGTATGTCACCATTCAGTTTGATTTATGGCAAGCCTTGCCAACTTCCAGTGGAACTAGAGCATAAGGTGTATTGGGCAGTCAAATTGCTAAACTTTGATCTAAAAGTTGCTGGAGAAAAGAGGAAATTCCAACTGCAAGAGTTGGAAGAACTGTGGTTGGATGCTTATGAGAATGCTAGTACTTATAAAGAAAGAACAAAAAGATGGCATGATAAACACATACTCCGCAGAGAATTCTAAGTAGGGGAACTAGTTCTCTTATTCAACTCCAGATTGAGGCTCTTTGCAGGGAAGCTAAAGTCTAGATGGTCAGGTCCGTCCAGAGTCACCAAGGTTTACCCTTAGCGCTTCGTGGGAGGCAACCCACGCTTGACATACATTTTTAAATTCATTAATTTTAGTGTTTTAGTGTCGGCTTTAGTGCCTCCCTGGGTTTGGAGCCTTTGTAGGGGGATGTATATAGTGTCGACCACGAAAAAATGGTGTTGATACCCATGATATTTGCACGTAGTCCATCTAGGACATATGGCCATTTGGAACATTTTTCTCTTCTTTTGCAGGTACTTCCACTACACCCAATGAAGCCGACCACTTATAATTGACACACGAGTTAAGGACACTTCATACCTAACCCGTGAGTTTTCTTTTTCTTTCTCTTATTGTTTAGATTTTTACATTGGGGATAATGTAAATTTCTAAGCTTGAGGGGGTTTTTCATTTAGATAGTACATTCATTTCATGTATACCATATAGATTTTAAATTTTTTATGTTGAATATTCATATTATCATGCATTATCATATGTCTCATATATCACCTATCCCCTGGTTTGTTCTATGTGTTGTCTATCTGCTTTAAATGAAAACGTATGCATGAATGATGATTGTTGATCTATGACCCTCATTGAAGAAAAAATTGATGATTGCATAATAACATGAAAGACTTTAGATTTGACAATTTTAAATTAAATTTGGTTAAATAAAGGTCTTTGTTTCATAACTTTTCCTAACTTTTGTTTCATAACTTTTTCATGAATTGTTCCTTTTGTGGTTATTCATTTTGCACTTTAGTTTGCCCTAACTTTTGTCTGAGATATTAATTGATGATTCGTAGCGGGCTTTTGTTTTTCTCTCTTTTGTTTTTTTAAGCAGAGCAATGCTCTTTGTATCTTCTTATCCTTCATCCACATGTATTGGGAAAAAATAAAATTTTCCTTTTAATAGTTGAATGTCAAGAAAAACGATTAAAAAACTACCCTCCCGGACTATTGAAATATTGAGGGTTATTAAAAAATTATCTCATTTCATGATGTCTGGGCTAAAATAGGGTGACTAGAGATATCTCCAAGATGTTTAGGAATTACAAAAAAATACCTTGTATCATTAGAAAAATATGTCTGAAGATGTACATAATTTGTTTTTGTTTTATATTTGCATCATCCTCTATTTTATTTTATTTTGAATCAAATATCTCATAGTAATGCATAGATTAATTTTATTTGGGTTTATGTGTTCTTTAGATAAATATGATGAGTGGTGTTAATATAATGAGGTATAAGATGATGAAATTTGCATGATCAATGCATTATTATATAATTATTAAAAAGATATGCAGTTGAAAGTAAATCTTTATTCATAAAAAAGAAACTTGGGTAAGTGTGAGATGAGCTTGGCCTTGACTAGGATCCTCAAATGAGAGTTTTTCAAATTGGTCTCCAATTTAGCTAGGGTTGAAGATAATGCATTATCGAATATGGTATCGACCACAAACTTGGAGTTCTCTGTCTTCTTGAATGTCTTCAGTTTCAACATTGACTGCTTTCAGTCAAGTTTAACAATATTGTTCATAAAATCGATCTTCAATCGATGGGTCTCCTTAGCAAAGAGATCGTGAAATGCATGCAAAATGATTTCTTATTGATGCATGATATGCATGAAGTGGACTTTTTTCATGTTACATGAATTGAGATGCAACTTATAACTCGAAATGATGCATAAAATGCTAACTTTGAGTTCATATTATGTGTTATGTATATGAAGATGCATTATGGGATGTATAAATGATATGAGATTAATGTTGATAAGTGCAAAAAGTATACATTTTTCACCATCATTTTATGGCACTTATCCTATGTAAATTGTAGAAAACCAACTTAAATTAACACTTTTTAGGTAAATTTTGCATGATTAAATAAATTAGTTCTTGTCCAAGTTTTCTTTGAGTTTTGTAGGAAATTAAATATTAAAGAATAAATTCAAAGATGGACAAGAATTCAAGCCAAAATTCAAGAAAAAAGCTCAAAATGAATTGCTAAAAGTAATCAAGTTAAAGCATGGCATGCTATGTGCTTAATTTGGTTACTTAGCCTTGAAGAAAAGTAGCTTAATTCGTCTTGAAGAAACCTAAGTTAAGGTAGGTCAAGCAACTTGCAAAAATAAAATGCTTAACTTAACTTAAAGAAAACAGTCCAAAAGTGCCAAGCAACCAACAAAAATCAAGTAACAAACCAAAGGAAAAAAAGTTGCTTCACCATGAAGAAATCAAGCACAAAGTTGTCCTGCCAAGCACTAGGCCAGGTCAGTCAAGCACCAGGCCAGGTCAGGCAAGCACCATGTCAGGTTAGCTAAGCACCAGACCAGGTCAGCTAAGCAACAGACCAGGACAGCCAGGTCCACGCCTAGTTGAGACCAGGTCAGCTGAGCTGCTCAATCAGGCAGTTGAGCGTGGAAACAGGTCACCTAAGCTGCTGAAATAGGTAGCTTAGCGTGGAACCAAGTTAGATAAGCTGCTGAAATAGGAAGCTTAGCATGGAACCAGGTGTGCTAAGCGCCTGGCGCACCAGAAAAATGATTTCTAGGTCAACTCATGGAACATCTTACTTTTTCTTTGCTTAAAGGCCAAGAACATGACCTCATGGATGACATAAATCTATGACAAGAAGGAGGAGGTGTCACCATGCATGTAACCTAGCCCACCATAGGGGTCAAGTAGGGGCCAAAGTGGCTCTTCATAGGGACCAATGGTGAGCAGCTTAGCTGCCAAACAGGACAACTGAGCGTCCAACACCTTGGCCTATATAAAGGCATGAAATTCTCAATTCTAAAACATTGTACATTCATTTCAAATTCTTCCTAGTTGATTCCTCTTCTTTTCCTTTCATTTTAGGTAGTTTTTAGGCTAGTTTTAGAGTAGTTTTTCATATAATTCAACAGGAGAAAGGAGAAGGCAAATGAGATGCAAAAAT
>NC_032023.1:10861244-10861564 GCF_001865875.1 Lupinus angustifolius
TTATCATTATACCATTTTAGGACATACACTAAAAGGAGGATTTTAGAACTTGGTGTTTGGAGTTAATCAAAGTAAAACATAAGAACTTGTCTAAGTAGTTCAAATTCATAAGAAGTTGAGAAATATTTTTCTTATTCAAAATGATCTTGTCTCCTCAAGAATTTGTTCATATTTAGTTTATGTTTCTTGTTAATTGTTTATATGCAATTAAATTCAACAAAACCAAAATATGTTTAACTCATTATTTGTGCATTGAAATGTTCATATGATTCATTCTATTAGGTAATTCATTGTGGTTCGACATAACCCTATACTATACT
>NC_032023.1:10861664-10871416 GCF_001865875.1 Lupinus angustifolius
ATGTGCAAGTTAATCGATTAACGTGGTGACTTAATCGATTAACTCAACTGCTTTTCTATTAAATCAGTGCTTTCTGTTACAACTGTTTTCTATGTCATTTTGTTGCATGGTTAATCGATTAACGGGTAGCCTTAATCGATTAACATGTCTATTATTTGTTATAACTGATTTCTTTTTTAACCGTTTAACTTTTTGCAACGAATCTAACTGCCAAAACTACATGCTATAAATAAGAGGCAGTGTTCAGAAAACCACAGCATTACATTCTATTGTATAGGGCGGATTTTTGTTCATGCATTATATAGATTGATAGAGAGATTATTTGATTTCTGTTTGATTAACTCACATGATTCTTGATGGCTTGAGTAATTAGTGAGTGTGTTAGTATTTAGATATTTTCTTGTTATATTCCAAGCATTATTGTGCTTAGTATACCTTACTGTTTAATCTGTTTTCATGTATTTCTAGATTAATCTCTTGGTGTTATATCACCATAGAGATTGAGGTTCTTCACCAAGGCTGGGAGGTCTTGATTTGAGGACAAGAATATTGGCTAAGGCTGTTTCGTGAGAAAGGTTTTCTCAGGTGAAGGGTAGAGTCAACCCAAGGATTTAGGTGTTAATCGATTAACTGGGCTGTTTCTAGAAATTGGTTTTTGCTGCAAGAAGCGGCGATTGATAACCGCTACACCTATTCAACCCCCCTTCTAGGTGTTCCTAGGCGTCTGATACCTAACAAGTGGTATCAGAGCTAGTACGACGTGCTAACTCAACCGTATCCGCGTGATCCTAAGGGAATTCAAATGGGTTCCACCAACCCCTTTGGCGGTGATTGCGCATCCATAAACTGCCCTCCCGTATTCAGTGGTGAGGGTTATGCCTACTGGAAAGTCCGAATGAAGATCTTCATAGAGGCTATTGATTCAAATATTTGGGAATCCGTAATTAGTGGCCCTTTCGTCCCACTTCACTTAGTGGATGGCGAACCGAATGAAAATACCAAAAGCTTATGGCCCGATGAGGAGCGCAAGAAGGTCTAGTTCAACCTTCACGCCAAAAACATAATTACCCCGGCCCTATCATACGATGAATTCTTTCGGTGTCTCAATGTCAAAGAGCGAAGGAAATGTGGGACACTTTACAAGTGACTCACGAGGGCACTAGCGAAGTCAAGCGCGCCAGGCTAAACGCGCTAACACATGAATACGAATTATTTTGTATGCTACCGAGTGGATCAATTGGCGACATGCAAAAGCAATTCACTCACGTTATTAATCATCTTATTTCTCTGGATAAAATGTTCACCAGAGGAGAACTCACTAACAAAGTTTTACACTGTCTTGACAGGAGATGGCAACCTAAAGTGACGACAATCATGAAGTCCAAGGATTTAGATTCCATGCCTTTGGCAACACTCTTCGGAAAGCTTCAAGAGCATGAGATGGAGCTTGGGCGTCTGACCATGCATGAGGAGTCTGATCGTAAAAAGAAAGGAATATCTCTTAAAGCTTCAACATCACAACCTAATGAAGAGATAGAAAATGGCGACTCTGAAGCAGACATTGATGAGGAAACGCTAAATCTTCTTGTGCGAAAATTTGGAAAGTTCTTAAAGAAGAAAGGAGGATTTAGACGATTCCAAAAGAAAGAAGCACGATAATCAACTAAGAAAGGCAAGACCAAGGAGCGTTTCACTTGCCATGAATGTGGTAAGTCGGGTCACATGAAGTTCCAATAACCCACTTACTTGAAGAAAGTTGATTCAGAGAAGAGCACTCCCCAGGACTTCAAATCGAAAAAGGCATACATCGACTGGGATGTACCGGAGGAAGAAACAACATCAAGCACCTCGGATGAAGAGGAGACCGCGAAGCTATGCTTAATGACTATAACAGATGAGGCGTGCGGATTAGGTAGTAAGGATACTTTAGAGCGGTATATTCTGACACATCATCCTCTTCTTCTGATTCCCCCTTATATGATGTTTTATATACTGCTTATGTTGAGATGCATGAAGAGCTTAAAAAATTAGCAAAAATAAGTGCTGATAGAAAAAGAATAATTTTGCTAAATGATCAGAAAATAATTCAACTACAGAAAGAATTAGATGAATTAAAATTGGAAAATGAAACCCTAGATCTAATTTTTTCTTGTACTTCATACGATTGCTCTAAAAATAACTTCTGTTAAACAATTACTTGTGAGTCTTGCGAGGACTTGAAAAACGAAAATTTTAAAATAAATGAAAAACTCGCAAAACTTACAAATAGTAAACACCAAGTAGACACACTGCTTAGTAAAATGAGAAACGTTGGTGACCACACTAGATTAGGGTATGTTCCCTCATCCCATAAAAATAGACCATATAGGAGACCTCTAACACGCCCATAAAAAAGTCTAATAAGAAAAATAGAGTCCCTACATGCTACTATTGTGGCACACATAGCCACACCTCTCATTCCTATTACATAAGGAGATATGGGATACTCAGTGGTGTTTACGATTGGATAAGAAAGGGAGATAACTCCCTCGTCACTAATAGAAAAGGACCCAACATAATTTGGATACCTGAGACTAGTAGGTGATCTATTTTGTAGGTATGTGTTCGAACACATGGACAAAATTGGTATCTTGATAGCGGCTGTTCGAGACATATGACTGGAGACAAGTCAAAATTCCTAGAATTGTCATTAAAAGAAAAGGGATTCGTCACATATGGAGACAACAACAAAGGAAGAATCTTATGCATCGGGAAGATTGGCAACTCAACCCACACGATAATCGAGAACGTTTTATACGTAGAATGTTTGGAACATAATTTGTTGAGCATAAGCCAACTATGCGACAAAGGTAATCTTGTGTCATTTGATTCTGATTGTTGTACCATTCGTGATGTATTATCTAATAATGTTAAATTTGTCGGATATCAGGTAAATAATATTTATATGGTTAATATGGAGGTTGTTACTTCTCTGTTTTCAAAATGTTTTATTTCAAAAGAAGATAACATCCGTCTTTAGCATAGACGCGTCGCTCATATTCATGTGAAGCATTTAGAAAAATTATCTAAAACAAATTTGGTAATCGGTCTTCCAAAACTCGATTTTAAAACTCAGGATTCTTGTGACATGTGTCAAAAGTGTAAATAAGTAAAGAATTCCTTTAACAAAAAGAATGCGATATCCACTACTAAACCATTGGAGCTTCTCCATATGGACTTGTTTGGACCATCACAAATTAGGAGTTTTGGTGGGAGTTATTACGCTTTAGTAATTGTCGATGATTTTTCTATATTCACATGGACCTTATTTTTAGCATCAAAGAGCGGTGCTTATAAATCTTTCAAAAGTCTAGCCAAACAAATCCAAAACCAGTCTAACCTGAAAATCATTTACATTCGACCTGACCATGGCAGAGAATTCGAAAATCATAGCTTCCCGCACTCCTCAACAAAATGGAGTTGTTGAGAGGAAAAATAGTTCTGGAGGAACTCGCGAGGACTATGCTAAATGAGAGCAAGGTCCCAAAATATTTCTAGGCTGATGCAGTTCACACAGCCTGTTATGTAATAAATCAAATACTACTTAGACCTACTTTTTCGAAAACACCTTATGAAATTCTTAAAGGTCGAAAATTGAATATTGCTCATCTGCATGCATTCGGGTGCAAATGTTTTATTTTAAACAATTGAAAAAGATCATTAGGAAAGTTTGAATCGAAAGTTGATGAGGGCATATTCTTAGGGTATTCATTACATAGCAAGGCATTCTGTGTGTTTAATAAATATACCATGCAAGTAGAAGAGTCTATTCATGTTCATTTTGACGAATCTTCTCCAAAAGAGAAGAGAAAGGTCTTTTCTTATGACATTTCAGGTACACTAGAAGAAGTGTAATCCAAGGACATGAATAAAATCCAACAAGATGCGAAGCAAATAGAAGAAGAACAACATCAGGATATGCCTATTGCATGGACAAATAAAAAGGATCATCCACTCGATAAGGTGTTAGGTGATATATCTATGGGGTGGTAACCTGTAGTTCTTTACGCAATTTCTGTAATTTTGTTCCATTCATATCTCAAATAGAGCCAAAGACCATCGATGAAGCCATCGAGGATGTACACTGGGGTATAGCTATGCAAGAAGAGCTAAACCAGTTTGAGCGAAATAATGTGTGGGACTTGGTCCCCAAACCAAAAGATCATCTCGTGATTGGCACCAGATGGGTCTTTCATAATAAGCTAGATGAATATGGCTTAATAATGAGAAATAAGGCTCACTTAGTGGACAAAGGCTACAACTAGGAGGAGGGCATCGATTATGATGAGACCTACGCTCCTCTAGCTAGACTTGAGGCCATTAGGATGCTCTTGTCTTCTGCATCAATCATGAATTTAAACTTTTCCGAATAGATGTTAAAAGTGCATTTTTAAATGGCTATATTCAAGAGGAGGTGTACGTAGACCAACCACCAGGGTTTGAAAACTTCAAATACCCGAACCATGTGTATAAACTCAAGAAGGCCCTCTATGGCCTAAAACATGCTCCCAGAGCCTAGTACGATAGATTGAGTTCGTTCCTACTTGAAAAAGGGTTCGAAAGAGGTTTGGTCAACACCATTCTCTTTATCCGTAGATTAGATAATCATGTTTTACTTTTACAAATATATGTTGATGATATTATCTTCAGATCCACTAATGACATCTTGTGTAAGGCATTTTCTGAGTTAATGCAGGGGGGTTTGAGATGTCGATGATGGGTGAGCTGAATTTCTTCCTTGGGCTTCAAATTAAACAAATGGAAAGTGACATCTTCATTCATCAATCGAAGTATTGCAAAGAATTATTAAAGAAATTCGATATGGAGCAGTGTAAAGACGCATCTACACCTATGGCATTTGCATGTTATCTGGACAAAGACGAAAAGGGAAAAGCGATTGAGGTAACCAAAATCGTGGGATAATCGGCTCCTTATTGTACTTAACTGCTAGCCGTCCCGATATTATTTTTAGCATTTGTATGTGTGCTAGATTTCAAGCGTTGCCAAAAGAATCACATTATATTGCAATAAACGTATCATGAGATATTTAAAGGGAACTATAAATATGGGATTATGGTATCCTAGGGATGCCTCATTATCCTTGGTAGGTTACTCCGATTCTGACTTCGCTGGGTGTAAGTTGGATCGTAAAAGCAGTAGTGGGACTTGTCACCTATTAGGCAGCTCCCTAGCTGCATGGCATAGTAAAAAGCAAGCATGCGTTGCTTTGTCCATCACTGAAGCGGAATACGTTGTCGTTGGCGTGTGTTACGCTCAAATCCTTTAGATGAAGCAGCAACTCAAGGACTTTAGGCTCATATTAGAAAAGATCCCTATTAAGTGTGATAACACAAATGCCATTAACATTTCCAAGAATACCGTCTTGCATTCTAGAACCAAGCATATTGAAATAAGGCATCATTTCTTGCATGATCATGTTCAAAAAGGTGATAAGGTAATTGTGTATTAGAATTTGTTGAAACATCTAAGCAATTAGCAGATATTTTCACCAAGCCCGTCTCATGAGATATGTTCTATGTTCTTCGAAGAGAACTAGGAATCCTTGATGAAAAATATCTTGATTAATAATTTGTGATTGTCTTTCATGACCCTTTTTGCCTTGTATGCTCTAGTATAAAATGATGTTGAATGCTCATAATTCCTTGTATAATCCATGATTTTGTGTTCAAAAGACTTTTAAATATATTTGATTGATTAAAATTCATTTAATAATAAGTTTGAAATCCATGCATGCTTTTAAAAACATCCAAAACGTTGTATCTGATGCATTTAATCGATTATGTCAACCAGTTAATCGATTACCTGGGCAAACTTTTTCAAACCTGGCATTTTTAACTCAGGTTAATCGATTAAGGGATGTTGTTAATCGATTAACGACATCAGTATATCAGAGACAAAAGCGTTTCTGGCCATTTTTCAAAACCCCTTTCATCACCTTTTCCCTCAAATCTCAGAGGAACAAGTCCAACATCATCCTTAAGATTTAACCTAGCCCAAACCGAATCATCTCACTCCATTTCCACTTCATAAACCAGCTTCTTCATCCCTTATTCCAAGAAATTCGTTTTCCCCACATTGAAAACCCTACCCTAGGTTTCCCTCAATCCTTCTTCTAAACCTTCATCACAGTTCAGTTTTAATTGCAATGGAGAGAGGACGTGCTAAGAGAATCAAGAAAACCGCACAACATCCACCGCATGCCCCAAAACCCGTGCCACCTCAACAAGCAAGGAAGGACCACGAGGACCCATACTATTCATTGATTCTTCAAGAAACAAGGTTGCTGAAATTTCAGGGGAGAAAACCTACATACATTCAGTTTGTGAATTTGACTTGGCTAGCGGAACAGAACTTTGATTTTCCGCATGGTTTGAAAGCTCAAGGGGATGTCCTCTTCTTGGAATTAAAAGGTAACATTTACCCTACTCTAGTTAGGGAGTACTATGCTAACTTTAGATACAAAGATGGGAAGTATTGGTCAATGATTGCTGGAAAACTATTTGAGATTAATGGAGATATTTTTATGAACGTGGGTGGTTTATCTTGTAGTGGTGCTAGTTTAAGTGATTGTGGCTGGGAAGACAACAACTCGTTTGATGTTGTTGAAATGTATAAGTCTTGTTTGCGTAGACCTCAATTATATGTTCGGGGCGAATTGACCAAAGTTGGGTCACTATCCGTAGAAAATAGACTCCTACACTACTTGATTGCCTACATATTGATTAAGAGGAACACAAATCATGCACAATCTACGGTGAATAATTTGAGGTTCATGTTTGCTGTGAAAGAGAACATCATGATAAATTGGCCTGACGAGATTCTGAAGGTCATGTATAGCGTCTCCACTTCTCAATCAAGGTTGCTTCCTTATAGTATTTTCATTTCCCGAGTTATTGATTATCTACATATTGATGTTTCAGATACTATAGTGATGGACTGCTCAGACAAGGATCACTTGATTGGTGAAAGTCTGATTCATAAAATGGGTATTTACAAGTACGGTAACACATGGCAATATCAAGAGGACAGAAACACTGTGAATCTTGACCCCTTAAGTGAAGATGATCAAGATGATAACCAAGAGCCATTTGCTGCAACTCAGGGAGAGTCTTTAGGACATGCATCACATGAACTTGCTTTTGGACATGCTTACATGGATGTTATGGAACAACGTCTCAACAATAGGATGGATCTCCACTTTCAGTCTCTTAAGGACTCATACCATACGGATCTGGAGAATTTTGAGGAGCGTCAGAATGCTTATATTGACAACCATTACCAATCTTTGAGGAACTATGTTCAGACCACTGTTGACTCACAAACTAGAAGATTGTGTGTTGAGTGCCTTCATCAAGGGTGGTAGTAGCTCGAAGAGTCTTAGTTTATACTTTCGAGCTAATGGAATTTGTTGTTCCTTGTTCCTTCTTTAGAACTTATCTTTTATGTTGCATTATTGCTCTTGATTTTTGGATTGCTCTTAAAACTTTGACATTGTGTTACAATGATTTCGAATTATCTTGTTCACACTTGACCTCTAATTATGTTGCAAATAATACTTTTCTTTGTTTTAAATGGATCATGATCATGGTTGGTATATGTGATTATATTGAATGATTATGCCTACTGCTAACTGGTCAAACATGTCAAATGCTTAATCATTCCATGCTTAATTTGAATTAACATAACCCTTCATCCCATTAAAAATGCGCCATTTGTTCAAGCTTCTTACAGTTGGTTGATTAGTTACTTGCCCAAAATTAATTGATTAATTACAGTCTGTTATAACTATCATAACTCTCGTGACTTTTTACTAGAATTGAATACTTGTATCTTTTTTATAATTTCAAAAGGGGGAGAAAGGTTGCTTGTTGTGTTACATATATTTTGCAGGTTGTGTAATAGTTTTTTGCAAGTTGTTTTACCTAGCTTCCATATAATGTTTGCTTACCTAAAAGGAAGCAAATGTGCTTCAACTTTGTATCTTTGAAAAACAGCCATTAACAACCATTATGCAAATTCATCATCAAGATAATTCATCAAACATTTGAAGAATTTTGATGTGGTGTTTGTCATCATCAAAAAGGGGGAAATTGAAAGTGTAAAGTGTCAAGGATAGCACTAGCAATTCTTTGCCTATGTTTTGATGAAGACAAGGTTCTATTAAAGCTTGAAGATGGCTCAACAATCAACATGCCTTATGCTCATTTGGTCATATCTAGACTAGGACATAATTTGAGCCAATATTCTAAGTAGTATAGGATGTGTGCCCGTAGTAAGTGAGTATAGGTTAGGTGAACCTAGGTGCTAGTCTCTTAAGCCATCTTAATTGTCATATCATATCCATGAGACATATCATCTAGTTAATTGTATGTTCATGCATTAATCATACATGTTATATGTGCATATTAGGCATAATATAATTGCTAGAACATGTATATATGTTGTGCATAATGTATGAGAAGTTTACCTTTTGAAACATGTACTTTAATGTGCCAGTTAATCGATTCACGTGGTGACTTAATCGATTAACTCAACTGCTTTTCTGTTAAATCAGTGCTTTCCGTTACAACTGTTTTCTGTGTCATTCTGTTGCATGGTTAATCGATTAACAGGTAGCCTTGATCGATTAACAGGTCTGTTATTTGTTATAACTGATTTCTGTTTTAACTGTTTGCAATGAATCTAACTGCCAAAACTACTTGCTATAAATAAGAGGCAGTGTTCAGAAAACCGCAACATTACATTCTATTGTATTGGGCGGATTTTAGAGAGCATTTTACATTTTGTTTACTATTTTTGCAAGAGAGTTGCATCTGTGAGAAGAGAGTTTTTATGCTGAATTGAGTTCTGAAATCTTGCATACTGTTTTTACATATTTCATTTGCTCATTCTTATCTTGCTCACATGTTCATGCATTAGATATATTTTTAGAGAGATTGTCTGATTTTTTTTTTATTAACTCACATGATTCTCAATGACTTGATTGAGTGATTAGTGAGTGGGTTAGTCTTTAGATCTTTTCTTGTTATATTCCAAGCATTATTGTGCTTAGTATACCTTAGTGTTTAATCTGTTTTCATATATTTCTGGATTAATCTCTTGGTGTTATATCACCATAGAGATTGAGGTTCTTCACTAAGGCTGGGAGGTCTTGATTTGAGGACAAGAATCTTGGCTAAGGCTGTTTCGTGAGAAAGGTTTTCTCAGGCGAAGGGTAGAGTCAAAACAAGGATTTAGGGGTCCTAGATTTCAAGAAAGAAGCCTCCTATGTGCTTGTAATTAAATTGGTGTGTGTATTCATACTTTAAATCAATATTGTGAAGAAGAAAAGCTCCCTAGATCAGAAGGGGAGGCTTGGATGTAGTTTGCAGTGGACCGCAAACGAACCAGGATAAAAATCCACTTGTGCACTCTTTTTCTCTCTAAATCTTCTTTTAGTTTATTGTTGTTATAAATTGAATCTGTAGCTAATATTTTGGATATTTGTTTAATGCCATATGCTAATTGTTTGTGCTTAAAAATATCTGTATTATCTCTGTTTAATTGTTTTTAAATAACTGCGCAATCTGCCTCTCTGGTCATTCTTTTCTGTACATGAGTTAATCGATTAAGACTAGATGTTAATCAATTAAGTGGATTGTTTCCAGAAATTGGGTTTTGGTGCAAGAAGCGCTAATTGATAACTGTTAAAC
>NC_032023.1:10871516-10879787 GCF_001865875.1 Lupinus angustifolius
TAGATGTTCCTAGGCCACTGATACCTAACATTTTATTTGGTTAATTTTTGTCATTTATTTAATTAAGAAAATAGAATTTAATCGATTTTGAGATTTAATCGGTTGAAAAGAAGTAGCATAGCGTGACCTTTTGAAGATGATTTGAGAAGAAAGAGACCTTTGGGGCGACCTTTTCTCCATCTTTGATTAATTCTCAAAATTATTTTATATTTTGAAAAGTATTTATTGTCATGTTTTATTTATATAAAAAATTGTTCAACTTTATTGAAAATAATTTTTGCAATTAACATTTTTTAGTAATGTGATTATGAAATTAGAAAGAAAAATAAAAAATAAAGTGTTTTAAGAAAAAAGGTTCTTACTTTATTGTTATTTTTCTTGATTTTTAGTTATTGATATTTATCCAAAAAATATTATTTATTTGTTCAAAAAAATATGTTTTTATTTCTAGATTAGTCTTTGTTAGATATTAAAAAAATCACATCTTTTTTTACTTAATGGTGTTGATTCTATAATATATAATATATAGGTAGACACATAATGCAAAAAAAGGAAGAAAAAAACAAACCTCGTGAAAGTGCAAAGTGTCAAGAATTGCACTAGCAATGTCTTGTCTATGTTTTGATGAAGACAAGGTTTTATTAAAGCTTGAAGATGGCTTAACAATCAACATGCCTAGAACTCATTGGTCATATCTAGACTAGGTTATATCTATAGAGTCATATTTTAGTCTGGGATGTGTGCCTTAGTGAGTGAGTATAGGTGAGGTAAACCTAGATGCAAGTCTCACAAGCCATTATAATTGTCATATCATATTCATGACACATATCATCTAGTTTATTGTATGTTCATACATTAATCTTACATGTTATATGTGCATATTAGGCATAATATAATTGCTAAAACATGTATAGAATTTAAGCATGACATATGAGTAAGTTTGCCTTTTTAATCACGTTTTTAATATGCTGGTTAATCGATTAACTCAACTACTTTTTGTTATATTTTTTTCCTATTATAATTGTTTTCTGTTTAATCACGTTATACTGGTTAATCGATTAATGTGGTAACTTAATCGATTAACATGTTTGTTTTATGTTATAATTGTTTTCTGTTTTAACTACTAAACTGAATGCAACGGTTTGAAGGGTCAAATCTATTTTGTATAAGTTTAGGAAAATTGCAGAAACACATAGGATTGCATACTATTGTTTAGAGAGTATATTTTCGTGATTTACTTTGTAATTTCCAGAGAGAAATGCATGTGTGAGGAAGAGAGATTAACATGCTTTGTTGAAGTTGTTCATGGTGTATTGCATGGTGTTTTTCATATGCTTAATCTCATCCTTTCTTCTTCACATGTTCATGCATTCTTGATAGAGATTTTTTGAGAAATATTCTGTGTTTACTGTTTTGTATTAACTCACATTTGCATGATGGCTTGTGTTACTTGAGAGTGAGTTAATAGTTGAGTTTTATCATAGTTATAACTTGAGAGCATTTTTGTGCTTCATACAACTCTGTTTTTTGTATTTTGTTTTGTACTTTGGGTTAGTCTCTTGGTGTCTTACCACCATTGAGTTAGAGTGATTCTTCACCAATTCTAGGAGGTCTTGAATTGAGAACGAGGATTCGATCGCGAGAAAGGTTTTCTCAGGCGATAGGGATAGTCAATCCAAGGATTAGATGTTCTAGGAATTCAAGAAAGAAGCATCTCGAGTCCTGTAAATTGAATTGGTGTATGTGATTATAATAATTGTTCAATATAGTGAAGAAGAAAATCTCAAAAAATCAGAAGGGGAGGCTTGGATGTAGTTTGCAGTGGACCGCAAACGAAGCAGGATAAAAATCCATTTGTGCAAGTTGTTCTCTCTTAATCTTCTTCATAATTCTTACTGTTTTAATGCGAGTTTGAAGCTGATTTTTGCATGCTTATACCTTGCTATATCCTTGTTAATATTGCATAAAGATATTTGTTGTATCTCTGCTTACCTGTTGATAAATAACTGTGCAACTAGCTACTCTGATCATTATGTTTCTGTTGTGTGTTAATCGATTAAGCCCACTGGTTAATCGATCAACTGGGTTGTTTTCCAGAATTGGGTTTTGGTGCGAGAAGCGATAATTGATAACTGCTACACATATTCAACCCCCTCCCCTTCTAGGGTCAACGCACGATGAGGATTAGTCCATGGATTGGACGTCTGAGATACTATATGGGGAAGGTTGCGCAAAGTGGTCAGTAACCTTGCACGCAGTGGATCACTCCCTAGCCAATTCTCTCTCCTTTCTCACTATTGTATTTTTTTGGCAGAATGATGGTGCTTTTTTTGTGTGGAATCCCCCCTCTGAACGATGACTTCACATTATTTATAGTGTTAACATCATATCTATTTTAAATCATTAGTAAATCAAATTTACCTAAACTTGGCTAGGATTAATGTCTAAAATGTGAAAGGATTTCTCATATATTAATGCACAAAATCATCTTTTATTTACTTAAGCTTGTTATTTAAGGAAATAGATGATGAGTATGGATTTTATTTTTTTGTCATAAATCTCAACACGTGTAAACATGGTAAGTTATAGTTTCAAATCCTAATCTTTACTAAATAATTTTGAATTTGCATTTATTTTTAAAAATAAAGAATTCGAATTCAATATTTTTGGGTCCGAAGACATTGAAAATTATATTTCATGATTAGTATTTTTTTATAAAGAGTCTAAAAATCATTGTAATACTTCTAGTGAATAAAAATAATTATTTGGCTTAAAATAAAATTATTCGAAATCCTTTTTTCTTAGACAATATATTTTATCGATTCTAAACCATCTTAATATTATTTCATTACTCAATGATAGGTGAAAACAATCTTTTTAAATCTTATACAAATCACAAAAGATATTTAATACTCAGTCTCAATATTATATTTCTAATACAATTGTGATTATTACCTTACTCATATTGGGATGCAATCTATTTGATGTGATTTGTTTTTCATAACACAATCTCTGATTTGATTTTTCAAATCCTTAAAGATTTACTTATTATCAATATGATTCATGCAACTTAATCAAATTGATATGATATGATTCAGATCACATGATTTCAAATCTTTAATTTATATGACAATCCAACCAAATCTTTAATTCATTCATCTTTTATGTTTAGTTATATTTTTTAGAATAACTTTGAAAAATCATTTTTTTCATAATTAAGTTACTTTAAATTTGAATTTTGGTTAACCTAATAACTTAGATTTAGAAACCTTAACAAATAGTTTAGTCCTATTATTTTAAATTTGGATTTTGGTTAACCTAATCATTTAAATTTAGGAACCTAAACATAACATGTTTAGTTTTACTATTTTTAGAAAATCATCTTCGGAATTCCATTATTTTTTATTCGAAAAGTTTTTGATTTTTTCTGGGCTGGAAAAAAATGGGTGTTCACAGTATACAAACTCTTGATTTTATAATTGATCTTATGTGTACATGTATTAATTTGTAGTTTTAAATATACTAATTATGTATTAATACTATTTTTATATATTAGTTTATCATACTGAATGATTTCATAACCTATTTAAATGGGATAATGTTTCTAATCTATTTGAAAAACAGAACATATTATGATTTGACAGGATTTTGTTTTCTTGATAATTTTAATCAAAATAGTAGAAAGACTCTCATATTTGAGTAGTTATTTTTATATATTCCAAATAAAAGGTCTTATATTCTTGTGTGTTATCTTTTAATTAAATAAAATAATGATAGTAGCATATATATAAAATATAATTCACACAAACTATAAATCAAATATACGTTATCATGAGGATAATTCGATACTTCATAATTTGATTCAAAATATGAAATAACATTAATTAAATTTGTTATTTGAAATATTCTTAATGAAAGAAGCATGAGTATTTCCTTCCATCATTATTTCAACTAGTGTGTACAGGCACGAATTCGTGCCTGCCGGCGAATATTGGATACTGCATATTCAATTTATATATATTTCATTTTTTGAATTAGAATGTATTTGTTGTGTTTGGTATACTTTATATTATATTTTTTGTGTTTATGATAATGTTTAATTTAATGTGAGATATGTGATTAATTAATGTATTGGTGGTAGTTGCTTAGGGTTATATAGTTTTTTTGTAAAAATTAAATAATGTGAAGGGCAAAATAGGAAATGAAAATTACACCATGAGGGAAGTTATTTCAAGTTTTGGCTTTATATATAGTATATAGATATATAGATTAAATAATGTGAAGGGCAAAATAGGAAATGAAAATTACACTATGAGGGAAGTTATTTCAAGTTTTGGCTTTATATATAGTATATAGATATATAGATTAAATAATGTGAAGGGCAAAATAGGAAATGAAAATTACACCATGAGGGAAGTTATTTCAAGTTTTGGCTTTATATATAGTATAGATATAGATAACTAAAAGATAATTAAGGGAGTTACAATTTTTTAATAAATTAGAAGTTCATTATATTCTCTTTTACTCATAAAATATAAATTCTTAAAATAAAGTATATTAATTCTAGGCCTTAATATTTGAAGACCTATTATGTGATTGGAATGCATATTGTATATATCTTATGATTGTTTTTAATAAAATAGAGTTAGAAGAATCATTTACATGACCACAATAAAATTAAATCAAAGACATATTGTTTGTCATTAATTTTAATAAGAATAACATTATTATTATATTAAATTTAGATTGTGGGTCATTATTCTTTATTCTATTAGATTTATACACAAATTCTTGATTCTATAATTGACCTAATGTGCACTTATATCAATTTGTAGTTTGAATTATACGTTTAAAATCCTTGAGTATTAATTTTAATACTCTTGTTTTATGTTATTATAGTCAAGGATTTGATGAACTATTAGGATGAGATAATGTTTCTAATCTATTTGAAAAACATATTGTGTTAGGATTTGACGCAATATTTTCTGATAATTTTAATTAAAATAGTAAGAAGATTTTCATAATTGAGTTGTTATTTTTATATATTTCTAATAAAAATAATTATATGTCTCTCTGAATATATCTATCATTGTTATCTTTTAATTAAAATATTTTATGGTAGTAATTGTTATTATTGTTTTAATATTGTAATAGTAACATTGCAATATTAGAAGAAACACGAAACCCTAAACAAAATATATCTACAGTGAACGTTGCTTGAAAGTAAAGATTAAAAAATAATTCAAACAAAACATAAATCAAATATGTGTTTTAATGTATACAAATTTGTATATATTATAATTGCTCTTAATAAAATAGAGGCAGGAGAATTCTTGATTTTATAAAATCAAATTAAGGACATATTTTTCCACTAATAATTTTAATAAAAAGAAGACTACTATTATATTAATTTCAGATTGTGGCTCATTATGTTTTATAGTATTCGATTTATATACAAATTCTTGATTTTATAATTTATTTTATATATAGCTGTATTAATTTGTAGTTTCAAATATATTAATTACGTTTCAAATCCTTGAGTATTAATTATAATACTATTGTTATATCTTATTTTGTCATACTGAATGATTTGATGAGATATTCAGATGGGAAAATGTTTTTAATCTATTTGGAAAACAGATTATATTAGGATTTAATGAGATTTTTTAATTAAATAACATAATGATAGTAACATATAAATAAAAAATAACTCACACAAAATATAAATCAAACATACGTTATATTATAATAAGTATAATTTAATACTTTCTAATTTGATTCAAAATATGGAATAGCCTCAATGAAATATGTTACTTGTAATATGGAATAGCCTTAATTTTTGAAGATCTATGATTAAAATGTATATTGTAAATTTTGCATAAGGACATACAAAATAAATAGTCAAGTACATTTAGAATTTTTATAATTGTAATTTTGATTTTTGTTATTGAATGTGTGGATTTGTTTTCATTAGTCTTGTACACTTATATAGAAATTGCAAATCATACATCAACAAATGAAAATTTGAAAGAGTCTACAAAGAAAAATTGAAATGATATAAAATATATCTAACAACAAAGACAATAATTAAAATAATAGAAAATATACCTTGAGTGAGTTTGAGAGTTAAAGATGATAAATTTATTGAATAAAATATGTGAAATTTATATGATGAATAAATTATATCTATTACAAATAAATAAAAAATTGAAAGACAACAAAAATAAAATCATACCTATGATTTGGTCTGAGATTTGAAGATGATAAATTATATGATTATCTACCAACAAAGACGGTAATTTATATGATTATCTTCCAACAATGACCGTAATTATAAATATGGAATAACCTCAATGAAATATGTTACTTGAAATATGGAATAGTCTTAATATTTAAAGACATATGATTGAAATGTATATTGTGAATTTTGAATAAGGACATACAAAATAAATAGTCAAGTACATTTTGAATTTTTTTAATTGTAATGTTGATTTTTGTTCTTGAATGTGTAGATTTATTTTCCTTAAATCATGGTGTCATTAATGTCATGCTCTAGATTCCCACCAGAATTAATAGTATAATTATTATGAAAATTAAAATTATGGTTATTAATGCTAATAATAACCTCCTTAGTAATTTCAAAAAATTAAATAGACTTAATAAACATTCAGTCTTTGTTATTATAAGAATTACGGTTATTTTAATTAATGTTAATAACACTCCCGTTGTTATTAATGTTAATAGCACCTTAAAATTAGGCATTAAAGTTGAAACTGATTTATTCTTTTGGCTGTTGGCGAATGTGGAAAATGGATTAACATCTCCCAATTTAATGTCATTAATATTGACATATTATTTTTTGACAATTTTCTTCTTCTTTCTAGTACCAGTCAACTAATTTCTTGGGTATATTAACAACATTTGTTTTATTATATGTATTTAATATTTTTAATATCTGAAAATTATTAGTTGTTTAATTCGTTTTGAAATAAAAAATTTCATAATGAATAATAAAAGGAACGTTACAATGTATGTATAATTATATATATAATTCATGTTACAATAAAAGGTATCCTAAGAAAGAGTTATAATTACACTCAAATAGTATTGACAACCTCTAATTATTGTAGACTAGGATGTGTGTTTTCTCTTCTACAGATGATGAAACCAATATCATGACAGATCCATAATTTAAGTGAGAACAATAAACACATAATAATAAAAAATACATTAGTCTTGTTGATAAGTGCCAAAAGTATACACTTTTCACCATAATTCTATGGCACTTATCTTATGCAAATTGTAGAAAACCAACTTAAATTAACACTTTTTAGGTGAATTTTGCATGATTAAATAAATTGGTTCTTTATTAATTCTTGTCCAAGTTTTCTTTGAGTTTTGTAGGAAATTGAATATTAAAGAATAAATTCAAAGATGGATAAGAATTCAAGCCAAAATTCAAGACAAAAGCTCAAAATGAATTGCTAAAAGTAATCAAGTTAAAGCATGACATGCTATGTGCTTAATTTGGTTACTTAGCCTTGAAGAAAGGTAGCTTACTTCGTCTTGAAGAAACCTATGTTAAGGTAGGCAAGGCAACTTGCAAAAATCAAATGCTTACCTTAACTTAAAGAAAACAGCCCAAAAGTGTCAAGCAACCAACAAAAATCAAGTAACAAATCAAAGGAAAAAAGGTAGCTTCACCGTGAACAAATCGAGCACAAAGTTGTCCAGCCAAGCCAAGCACTAGGCCAGGTCAGCCAGATACCAAGCACCAGGCCAGGTCAGCCAGGCACCAAGCATCAGGTCAGGTCAGGCAGGCACCAAGCACTAGTCCAGGTCAGCCAGCACCAAGCACCAGGCCAGGTCAGCTAAGCTGCTGAAACATGCAGCTGAGCGTGGAACCAGTCAGCTGAGCGGCTGAATCATGCAGCTGAGCGGGGAACCAGGTCAGCCAAGCTGCTGAAACATGCAGCTTAGCGGGGAAACGGGTGGGCTAAGCGGCTGGCGCAAAAGTGATTTTTTGGTCAAATCATGGAACATCTTACTTTTTCTTTGCTTAAAGGCCAAGAACATGACCTCATGGGTGACATAAGGCTATGACAAGAAGGAGGAGGTGTCACCATGCATGTAACCTAGCCCACCATAGAGGTCAAGTAGGGGCCAAAGTGGCTCTTCATAGGGGCCAAAGGTGAGCAACTTAGCTGCCAAACAAGGCAGCTGAGCATCCAGCACCTTGGCCTATAAAAAGGCACAAAATTCTCATTTGTA
>NC_032023.1:10879887-10902691 GCF_001865875.1 Lupinus angustifolius
GACATAACCCTATACTATACTAGAATTGAATCTTGAAAGAGGTGTAAATTGTAAAATAGTAAAGTGTTATCAATAAATTTATTTGTTGAAAACACCTTTTAATATACAAAAGTGATGAAACTAACTTACTAACTTTTATTTATTGTTATTTACTTTCCGCATTTTATTTATTCTTTAATACCAACCTTCCTTAAGGAAGAAGTTTGGTTTGTTAATAAAATGAACCCGAAAGGGAGTAAATAAATAAAGGTCACTTAAATTTATTATTCTTTTGTTCTTTATTTATTTATTTGTATCTAACTACTAACTATTCATAACTTTTATATATTAGAATATCATTAAACCGGTGTTGGAATTTATTCCACAAAACCGAGATGGTATTTAAAGGTACTTAATAATTATGTAATAGGTAATTACTTCGATACCATTATACCGGCGTTAGAATTTATTCTAACAAAGCCGAGATGGGGCAAAGAAGGAATAACTTATTCACATGATTATTAAGAAAGTAAGTTGTAACTCGAATATTCTTAAAACCATTATACCGGCGTTGGAATTTATTTCAACAAAGTCGAGATGGCGAACAAAGAATAAAACCGAGTTCTCTTACTTACAAAACGAACATAACGGAAATGAGAGTATTAATCATTCAACAAATTGACACTGTTGTCAGAACGATTTGTTGAGAGAAGAAAACTCTCAACTAAAATAAACACTGAAAAACGCTTTCAACACTTGTACACTTATATATAAATTGCAAATCATATCTCAACAAATGAAAATTTGAAAGAGTCTACAAAGAAAAAATTGAAATAATATAAAATATATCTAATAACAAAGACAATAATTAAAATAATAGAAAATTATACCTTGAGTAGGTTTGAGAGTTAAAGATGACGGATTTGTTGAATAAAATATATGAAATTTATATGATGAATAAATTATATCTATCACAAATGAAGAAAAAATTGAAAAACAACAAAAATAAAATCATACCTATGATTTGGTTTGAGATGTGAAGATGATAAATTTGGTTAACACAATTTGAAAAAGTGAGAAATAATATAAATTATATATATGTGAAATTTATATGATTATCTGCCAACAAAGACAATAATTAAAAGAATAGGAAATTATACCTTGAGTGAGTTTGATAGTTGAAGATGATAGATTTGTTGAATAAAATATGTGAAATTTATAGGATGAAAAAATTATAACTACCACAAAAAAATAAAAAATTGAAAGACAACAAAAATAAAACCATATCTATGATTTGGTTTGAGATTTGAAGATGATAAATTTGGTGAACACAATTTGAAAAATAGAGAAATCATATAAAGTATATATATGTGAAATTTATATGATTATCTACCAACAAAGACAGTAATTAAAATAATAGAAAATCATACATGTGAGTTAGTTTGAGGCTTGAAGATGATAGATCTATTTAGTAAAATATGTGAAATTTATATGATGAAGAAATTGTATCTACCACAAATGAAGAAATAATTGAAAGAGTATAAAAATAAAATAATACCTGTGAGTTGATTTGAGAATTGAAGATGATAAATTTGATGAAGATAATTTGAAAAAGTGAGAAATAATATATAATGTATCTACCAACAAATACAAGAATTAAAATAATATAAAATCATACATGTGAGTGGCAGCAAGGTGTGGAAGATGAGAGATGTGTGGAACAAAATATGTGAAATCTACATCATGATATACCTCAAATGAAGAGTAATATTATATTTACCACAAATGAAGAGTGTCATTTTAGTAATTCTACCAACCATTCATATTGACAAAAATGCCCTTAACTTTGTAAACTTGTCACAAATGTAGAGTGTCTAACTTTGTAATTTCACCAGCCCTTTCTTTTGTTATATAGATAGTAGATTTGATTTGTAATAAGGTTAGTAATCCTTCAAATATTCCATAACAAAAACATATCCAAAAACAATAATTTCGAGATTCTGTATTTAGTATCTCTTGTGATATTTATAAGATTTAGAATCATCAATTTTACCTTATGCAGTAATCTTAAGTTGATGCAATCACTAAAAAATGGGATTTCAACTAATTTTACTTTTTTTAGAGTCAAATATTTATTTTTTACACGCTAGGGGTATTACAATAATTATTAATCACTAAAGGATATATTTTTCAGTTTCATAGAACTCAAATAACACTCAATTTAGATTTTTGATTTTTAAATAATTTTAAATTCGAATTCTTTGTATGAATGATGATTTATTGCAATTTCTGTTTTAAGCATGTGTTGAAATTCATTACATAATAAAATTCATACACACTCCTTATTTCCTAAAATAAAACTAGGAAAATGCACTGAAATAAATGAGATTATATGCAATAATATAGGAGGATTCCTCTCCCATTTCAAATTAGGAAAAAATATTTCATCATTGATTTCAATATACATGTGTGACACTATAAATAGTGCACATTCCCTAGTGAAAAAGAGGAGAGGGATTCCACACAAAAGAAGGGCTCTCTCAAGAAAAACTCTCTCTAACAAAAAAACCCTTACTCAAAAGGAGCAAGCATTCTCTCAAAATAAACATCTCTCAAAAGGGGAACTTTTTCAACAAGAGGTCCCAAAAAATAGCAAAAACCACTGAGAGTTTTATCCTCTTAAACAAAAAACTCACCACACTCAACCATTTCTCATCACACAAAACATATCAGAAAACGACCTCCAATGCGATCCCCAATACCCAAAAATCCTTACACAAAAGAGCTAGAAAAAAACATAACACCTAGCACAAGTGTTATATCAGAATCACCACCACTCGAGGAGTCATGATCTGGAGTATCTCTCCTCTGCTCTACAACATCACATGCCTACATGGAAGCAGATGGAGAATTTGGGAATATGCGATTTGATCTCCTACATCTCAGGCGTCCATTCAATGCATGTTAACATGTTAGAAATGCACCCAATATAATTAATAAAATGTAAAAATAAGAATTCCCAACCACATGAAGGATGGAGGGACGGTCGCTCTAGGGGCTTCTTTCCCTCCACTCATCCTTTGGAAGGTCGCACTATGCCACTTCTTTCCTTAATTAAAAAACTCAACCAACAGACGTTTTTCTACCAAAGAACTATGTAACCCTTGATTCCCTTAATAGGGATATGTATGACCAATGTCAATCTTGTCAAGCACAATAATAAAAATATATAAATTTGTTCATTTTAATAATTTATTAATTAACCAGATAATTTAATAATAATAAAAATAATAAAGTCATATATTTTAGTGAAAGGTACAGCCTAAGGCAAGCGGGTAGGGTGCTAATACCTTCCCTACCTTGTAACCGATTATCAAACCTGGATATCAAAAATCCAAAAGCCCAAGGTAATTGGGATTAAGAGATTTTTCTACATTTTTAACTATAAAATGTAGTGGCGACTCTAAATAAGTCGTGCAGCCGCAAATCGGGGTGCGACACACTAGATCATCTATTATTTATATTTAATTATCATTGACTTTTTGAAAAAATAATCCAAATAAATAGTAAATGATGTGATTAATTAGCAAGTTCAAGAAGAAGCAAAACGTGTTGTAAGTGCTCTTTTTTTTAATTATACTTAATTTCCATACTTTATTTATCAAAATGTGATTAATTAACATTATGTTTTTACTTCATTTTTCAGGTTGCCCCAAAAGAAAAGGAGACACATCTGGATAGTCGCATAACACGTGATAAGGCACTAGGACTGCCTATCTACCCGGGCTGTATCCAGGGTGCAGAATTTTGGGTTAGCCAGCAAACATTTGCACCTCATCCAAAACGTGCAACCTAAGCCCAAGTAAGCCAAGTTCAAAATAAATTGGATGACCAATGAAGGTGAAGGAAGTTGAGTGGCAACGACTAGCTAATGCTCCTAACACTATTCGTTCAACCATCAAACGAGAGTCGCACACTTGCTCCTTACAACATTCTCATTCCTGATGTAATTTAGTTAACTTATTTTAATTTATTTACCATTTAGTTTATAGTCGTAAACTAATTATATGTTTTAACTAACGTACAGGGAATCGATTCTTGCAAACTTTTCCTAGATACCCCATCTAGTCGAGTGGTGGATGTTGGGAAAGTGCACAAGTCAATCGATGATATGCTACATAATGCACGTATCACACGTCATCATGTGAAGGTCTCGATTAATATTATAATTGATGATGATGTGGTGCTGCCAATTCCTCTCGATAAGGATATCTTCTTAGTTGGAGGGGCTATAAGCACTTTTGTGGCTTGGCCAGTAGACCTTGTACAAGTAATTCCTTCCAAGGTATAATTTTTCACCTTATGCTCACTCATATTATATATATATATATATATATATATATATATATATATATATATATATATATATATATATATATATATATATATATATATATATATATATATATATATATATATATATATATATATATATATATATATATATATATTGATCTATAATTGATATATTTTTATTGAATATTTCAGGAAAATGTACACTCCACCCTAATAGCATCCCAAAGACTAAGCCATCTTTGGAGGATGTGAGCTTGATGCTATCTACCGGAGATGTGAGCTCGAAACCATCTAAGGGTGATGTGAGCTCAAAGGCATCTACAGGGGATGTGAGCTCCAAGAAGACGACCAACTAGTGTATTCAGCTATTTGAGCATGTAGAGAAGTTGGGAGATGATATAATAAGTATATCAATTCCTAAGGAAGTCTTCAGGATTGATGTTAAAAAGTACATTGGCAGCAATGAAGTCAAGGATATAATAAACATGATTAGGTAGGTGCAACTTCTGTAAGTATATATATATATATATATGTATGGTAAATTATGTTTTCTTAACTTCTCGCTTTTGCATTACGGTGTGTTATAATTAACAAAAATTTGTGTTATATATATTAGGTACTTGTATGAAAATTTTGTTTAGGTAAATAAGAAAACAAAAGAGGTTCATATCCACACAATTTACAGTTTTAATGTCGAGTGACAAAAATAAGATTGGAGAACAAAAAAAACAAATTGCAGATACTCTCCTCATTCATTGTGAATACCCAATTTTGTCCGACCCACAATACATTTTTTCAAAAAATTATAAACAAATAAAAATGTTTTTTTGGCTTAATGACCCCACACAATATATTTCAAATTTGAATTTCAAGAAGCTTTTTAATTAAATCCATTAGCATTTAATGAGTTTTATTCTCTCAAATTTGTTTCCAAAAAATAATATGGATTGATAAAGGGAATAATTAACAATTCCATGATGTCATGGATTCAACTCATATTCGTTTCATTTTTAAAGGGATTTTTTGGATGATTATTAAGTGATTTAATGATCACTTATTAGCTAAAACTTTGTTAAAAAAGAGATGCATCATGAATAAATAACACTAATGCGGTAAAAATAAGAAAAAAGAAAATTTATTTCACGACCCTACAAAATTAAAACTTTTATAATGTTGAACTTAAATCTAGTTTTTTTTAGGGTAAAAAAATTAATAACTTTAGACTTCTCAAGAAGATTTTGTCATAACACTTTTTAAAGTATCCAAAAAACAAGACAATACTCAAATATAAGTTAATCAAATTTAAAATAATAACAAGGTCTTTTCTTACTTGATTATTTTTTAAACATTGCAACAATATTGATAAAATCACATGTTAATTGCCTTAATTTACAAGATTTGTTTGATTTTAGAGTGAGCTATGTAAATAATTTGTAATAAATTAAAATCATGGAATTAATGGTGTGTATAACAAACTTAACCATGTGCAAAAATTAGGATCGAAATCAGGTACTAATGGAGAATCATCAGGGAAATAAAATTAAATCTCAACATTTATTTTTTATCCTATGAATTAATGGGGAGTTTTGGCTATAAAAGGGAGAAGGCCATTCCCTTAGAAGAAGATGATACACACTTGAGAAAAAATTCAAAAAATGCACATACCATTTTTTTCTTTCCTAACAGATCCACAATCCCCTTAAACATCATCTTTCATATACAAAATCTCTCATCCATAACAACCTCAAAATCACTAATCCGCACCAATCTCAAAATCTCATATACACAATAATCGGAAAAAATCATTCATCAATCATTTTTTACCCTCAACATTATCTTTCACACAACAATCCAAAATCATCCCACCAAAAATCATAATCATCATCTAACAATGCAAAAAATCATATACTCCTATTGAGCCTTGAGAATAATTGTTGAGTCATTAGAATCACACAGGCTCAACACATACATGGATGTGTTGAGTTCGTCTAGACATTCTCTCCGACTGTGGGTCTTCATTCCCAATTAATAGATGTTGATTCATGTGTACATGTAAGTTCAATTTCTTACATGTATCTAACTTTTTTATTTATCAATTCTATTCTTTTTCATCTATATGTATAATAAAATTTGATAATGATAAGTCATATAATTAATGTATTTGTAAAAATATTAAAATCACATTACAACAATTTTAAAATATGAGATGCGGTATCATACGTAAGGGCTATGTTTTGTTCATATTAAAAAAAGGGTTTTAAATTAAAAAAATGGAATTTCTTAACTAAGTTTTAACATGAGATGTAGTATCGAACGTAAGGGCTATGCTTCACTCATTTTAAAAAATAATAATTTAAAAGTTACTTCTTTTAAGAAATAAAATCAACCTAACAAACAAACTTTTTCTACCCAAAGAACTACGTAGTCTTGATTCCCAAAAATGGATATGTAGGACTAAGATCATGTCTTGTCAGACACAATAATAAAAATAAAGTATTTTATTTGGTAAAAATGTGGTAACAATATAATTAATAATCCATGCATTATAGTAAGGGTATCGTTCAAACAGGTAGTTAGTGTGCTAATACCTTCCCTAGCCTCTAATCGACTCCCGTAACTGGATATCAAAGTCCAAGTCCCAATGTGATTGAGCCAAAAGATTTTTCTACATTTTTTACATGAAAAATGTAGTAGCGACTCTAATAAGGTCATGCAGCCAAAAATCGGGGCGCGACAGTTGGAAACTCTATTGGGGTTTTTTTTAAGAAAGTGAGACCCATAAACATTAAATGCATAGATTTTTATTTTTAGTTTTTATTTATTTTATTTTATTGTTATCATTTATAGCACATTATCATATTAGCATAAGTATATGCTCTATACTCAAGCATTAGATTAGAAGGGATCATTCGCCTTGTCGATGAGGACTTTGGACCTCACTTACATTGGCATGATGAACCACCTAGGTTGTTACCAAATATCATGGGCCTTACTAGTGTGGACTACATGTCCCACTTGTAATCCCTAGGGTATTTGGGTTTCATCTTTTTGTGATTGAATGCAATTTGGGCACCTTATAAGTAGACCCTATAAGATGTTTCATATAAAGATTTTATATCCCCACCCTAGGGTTAGTATCTTAGATAACCCACAAAACCTATTAAGTATATGATATTTATGATATTGAATGCATACATGCATATATACATACATGCATCCAAAAATATATTATTCGGACATTCATTCATTTGTGCATTCATTCAAGAATAGAATTTTCATTGATTGACTTATGCATTTATTCATTGAATTCAAAAATAAAAAACCTTCATTAATTGACTCATGCATTTATTCATTATGTTCAAGAATAAAATCTTCATTAATTGACTTATGCATTTATTCATTGAATTCAAAAATAAAAAACCTTCATTAATTGACTCATGCATTTATTCATTATGTTCAAGAATAAAATCTTCATTAATTGACTTATGCATTCCTTCGTTGCATTCAAAAATAAAAAATCTCATTGATTGGTTATGCATTCATTCATGCATTCAAAAAAAGAAATTATTTCATTCATTCAATTATGCATTCATTTATATACTTTAAAAAATAAACACATCATTTATACACATTCACCTATTCATTTATTCATACATTCGTAAAAACAAATCATTCTAATTCATGCATTACTATAACATCTCATATCATACCATATCATTGCATTTATCGTCGCAAACTTTGTCATATAAAAAAATCATTTCATACATGCATTCAGAATCATATACATCATGAATTGCATTTTCTTAGAGTCTCATGCACTAAAAAATTAAATTACATGCATCCACATGCATTTCTACTTCAAAAATATTAGTCTCATATCATGTATACATCCCAAAATGTATCTTCATATACATATAGTATAAGCTCGAAGTTAGTGTAACATGCTAAAAAATAAAAAAAAAATGTTCACTTCATGCACATTCTTCATCACTAAAAAGTATTTCTCTATATTAATTTCATGACCATATTGGTAAGGACACTAATCAATTGAAAAGATGGTTTTAAGAATACTATTGTTGGACTCGGCTGAACGTGATCATAGTTGAACATGAAGAAATTCAAGAAGATAGAGAGATGATGCAATTTGTCCTACCCCAGCTAAATGGAACAATTTGAAAACTTTTCTTCACTTAAGGACTCCAGACAAGGTCAAATACTGCTAACTCACTCAGGTTTCCTTTTTCATAAGTAAAAGTTTATTTTCAAAATGCATACCATCTCATACATATTCCTACCAACCATAGTAACCTAATCACGTTAACCAGGAAAAAAATACAACAAAATAAACCCAAATAAGTTAATCTATGCATTACTATGAGATATTTGATGCAAAAATAAAATGGAGGATGATGCAAATGTAAGAACAAAAAAATGATGTACATCTTCAAGCAGATTATTCTGAAGATACAAGACATTTTTTTAATTCCTAAAATCATTGAGATATCCCTAGTCACCCTATTTGAGCCTAGACATCAAGAAAGGAGATAATTTTTAAATAACTCTCAATATGTCAATAACCCGAGGAATGTAGTTGTTTTAATCGTTTTCCTTGACATTCAATTATAAAAGGAAAAAATATTCTATCACACCACTCACATGACTAAAGGATAAGAGAATACAAAGAATGTTCCTAGCTTAAAGTGCACAAAAAAGTAAAAATAAAGCTCGTTGAGAATCCTTAATCAATATCTGAGGCAAAAGTCAAGGAAAATTAAAGTGCAAAACCCACAAAGGAACCCTTCATGAACAAAATTTTGCTTAATTCTTAGGTCATTCTTATCCAGAAAATTCTCGTAATAGTTGAATGTCATGCTAGAAAACTATTGAAAAATAGGAAAAATAAGAAAGGCGAAAGGTGGATATGGTAAACACATGTTTTGTAGCCTTATATCCTTTTCTTGAAAATACTTAAATAAGCCACGGTACAAGCCCGAAAAGACTTTGTTGAGGATTTATCTACTTATTATGCACATCATTACAAAAAATCGTTGACTCCAAAAAACTCATAATTTTGATAAAAATATTTGATCTTTAATGCATAGGGTTAAAAATCATCTTATCGATATTATCTTCACCTCATCATCACTCATGACCTAAAACACAAATTAAATCATATCATTATCACCACCACATCTACTAAAGCCCAAACTCAAATTAAATACTATCGTCATTACCACCACATCTAAATAAGCCAAACCCAAATTAAATTTTATCATAACTATCACATTACCACTCATACCCCAAACACTTGCCAAAGTTTGTATGATCATTGTTTTAGTATTTCTTTTTAAAGAGTTATTCATGAAATAAGGAGTATGAAAAGGAAAAATGAGAACCTCTCAAATTGGGGCAAATTTTGAAATGTTTCATGGTCTAAGGCTTTCCAATCCAAGCCCACCAGCACAATTGGAAGGGAAAGATAACCGTTAATATCTCATACTAGGGCAGTTTTTGAGTTGATACTATTGTCTGATGGAATATAGAGCCCCAAAATTGTGGCAGTTGTTTGGATGATCTCATTTGCTATTGGAAATTTATAAGAAACTCAAAACTAGGGCAACAATGAAGTGGCTTCCTATGGCTCTATAAGTTGATTCCATCATAAGAAGCCAGAATCTCCCAACCAAGAAGAGGAAGGATCATAAGTTATCATCTTCAGGAACAACTTCAACAACGACTCATACAAGTCTTTTGCTCTCTGTCAAGTCACCACATCCGAGGGTGTTCACAAAATAAAAACAACAAAAAAACGAGAAAAATAAAAAAGGGCAAAGAAAAAAGAGTGTTAGGTTGAAAATCCATATGGACCACCTAGGAAAAGGAGAATGGTTCTAAGTCATAAACTTCCAAATATGACTTGGGATCATAATAAGATGAGAGAATTCCCGATAGATGTCTACATAAAGTATTATGGGAAAACATTAGGGAAAATCAAATGAACACTCTTAAGGTGAATGTGAAGTATTACCACTACACATCATCAATCATCCAAATTATGGCGGTTTATGAACAATAACCACCTGAATTAAGACAAGATGTCAAAATAGGCATACTCGGGCAATTTTTGTTGCTAAAAAATATCAACACTTTGGCAAGAATTCCTCAGTTAGCCTACACTAGGGCAGTATGACTGAGTTTAGTCACTACAATCAAGATTATACTAAGGTAATTTTGTGGACCACCTTAAGACAAAGACATCTTCAGCTAAACTGGGGCAAATTTTGATGGGTGAAAAGTTATGGTACCAAGCAACAGGATGCATCAAGGGTCGTTTCAGTCGAGTTTGCAAAAGTTTATGAGTTTCATCCGAAAAATATGAAAATAAATCATGAATAATACATTACAACATTCGTGCATCGATCTTACCTCTCATTCCATTACATTCAAAAAGCATGTAATATTTATATCATACTTGACATAAAGCAAATACTCTCATAATAGCATCAAACATTACATATTCACATTAATCAAACAATGCATATACATTACATACATACATTAAATCACATCAATATTCAAGTCATTGCATATTCTCATTAATAACATGAAACAAAACATATACATGACATACAAACAATGCATATACAAGACATACATACATTAAATCATATTAATATTCAAGTCAATACATACTCACTTTAATCATAAAAACATCAACATAAAATTCATGCATACACAAGCATTCAAACAAGGACACCCCAAACCCATAATTTTCTTATGTTAAACATCAACCACCTCTCATGCATCAAAAGCATCGTTATGCACACTCATGTCTATCAATGCATAGTCAAATTCATATATTAATCATTATAGTACAAACACCAATGTAAACTTCACGCACACATATCCAAAAAATCATACAATTATACTTTTCATATGAACCATTGCAAATTGTGCCTACGAGGACCCCGTGCTTGACGACCTTGAAGTCAATCTTTCCATGCTTTGTGCCTGGCCTTTTAAAATTTGAGGGGGTCGTGCTTGACGACCTCAAAGTCATCTTTCCAGGCTCTGCGCCTAACCTTTTAAAATTTGAGGGCCCCGTGCTTGACGACCTCAAATTGTGCCTTGGAGGACCCCGTGCTTGACGAACTCGAAGTCAATCTTCCCAGGCTTCGTGCCTAACCTTTTAAAATTTGAGGGGGTCGTTCTTGACGACCTCAAATTTTGCCTTTGATGACCCCATGCTAGATGACCTCGAAGTCAACCTTTCCAGGCTTTGTGTCTGACCTTTAAAATTTGAGGGGCCATGCTTGACGACCTCAAATTGTGCCTTCGAGGACCCCGTGCTTGACGACATCGAAGTCAATCCATTCAGGTTCTGTGCACGGCCTTTTAAAATTTGAGGGTCACGTGCTTGACGACCTCAAATTGTGTCTTCGAGGACCCCGTGCTTGACGACATCAAATTGTGCCTTCGAGGACCCCATGCTTGACGACCTCAAAGTCAATCTTCCCAGGCTCCATTAGGATGGAAATCAGCTACTAATGGAGAATCATTAGGGAAATAAAATCAATTCTCAATATTTATTAATAATGGTAGTCTTGGCTATAAAAGGGAGAAGGCCATTCCCTTAGAAGAAGATGATACACACTTGGAAAAAAATCCAAAAAATGTCCATACCATTTTTTCTTTCCTAATGAAACCACAATCCCCCTAAACACCATCTTTCATACACAAAATCTCTCATCCATAACAACCTCAAAATCTCTCATCCACATCAACCTCAAAATCTCATATACACAATAATCAAAAAAATTCATTCATCGGTCAATTTTTTACCCGCAACATTAACTTTCCTACAACAATCCACAATCATCCCACCAAAAATCACACAACCAAAAATCACAATCATCATCTAACAATGCAAAAAGTCGTATATTGCCATTGAGCCTTGGGAATAATTGTTGAGTCATTGGAATCACATAGGCCCAACACATATATGGATGTGTTGAGTTAGTCTAGACATTGTCTCCAGCCGTGGGTCTTCATTCCCAATTAATAGATGTTGATTCATGTGTGCAGGCAAGTTCAATTTCTTACATGTATCTAATTTTTTTTATTCATCACCTCTACTCTTTTTCATCTATATGTATAATAAAATTTGATAATGATAAGTCATATAGTTAATGTATTTTTAAAAATATTAAAATTACATTACCACAATTTTAAGATATGAGATGCGGCGAACGTAAGGGCTATGCTTCTCTCATATTAAAAAAATGGTTTTAAATAAAAATACAAAAAATGGAATTTCTTAACTAATTTTTAGTATGAGATATGGTATCGGACGTAAGGGCTATGCTTCACTCATTTTAAAAAATAATAATTTAAACGTTACTTCTTTTTAGAAATAAAATCAACCTAACAAATAAACTTTTTCTACCCAAAGAACTACATAGTCTTGATTCCCAAAAAGGGGATACGTAGGATCAAGATCATGTCTTGTTAGACACAATAATAAAAATAAAGTATTTTGTTTGGTAAAAATATGGTAACAATATAATTAATAATCCATGCATTATAGTAAGGGTATCGTCACCTAGGATGCTAATACTTTCCCTCGCTTGTAATCGACTCTCAAACCTGGATATCAAAGTCCAAGGCCCAATGCGATTGAGCCAAAAGATTTTTCTACATTTCGGAAAGGAAAAAATGTAGTGGTGACTCTAATAAGGTCGTGCAGTCGAAAATCGGGGCGCGGCATTCGTAAAGAAGTTACATATTTATTTCTTGCACTTTTTAATACTAGGTGAACATTTTTAATTGTCTTTTATATTTATGTCTTTAGTATGTTTGTTGTGTTTAACATTTCCTAACCACCTACATATGTTTTGTTAGACAACATTGGCTTTTGGTTGCCATCAATCGGGTCAATGAAGAAATATACTACTTTGAATCATTGGCACATGGTGATCCAAACAAGTACACCACTATGAAAGAATTATTTTCTAGGTAAGTAGACTATTCATTTAAACTTTTAGTTGCACTTTCACTTTCCTAGTTGTTTAGTAATTAAGTATATTTTCTATTGTTTAGTGTGGTGAGAGTTTACACAAGCTGTAATCATTCTAGAAAAACGATACCACATCACAAAATCAAGTGGGCTCATATAAATGTATTGACACAAATCATCTCAAACAATTATATGTGAGGCGTATTCATATTTAAATTAAGGTTATACTTATATGTTCACTACATTTTAATTTTGGACCCCTTGCCAAACAAACCAAGTAGATTGCGGCTATTACATGCAGAAATTCATGAAAGTGATCATTCAACAATGACAAACTAATGAAATCAAGTTTGTTGGCAAATCATATACAGATGACCAAGTCAATCATATTAGAGAACATTGGTCAAAGTTTGTACTTAATTAGTTTTGTTGGTAAATCATAGGTATAGTAAATTTTTGCACATATTGTAGCTTAGGGAATTCAATTAATGTTCAATGTAATGTATATGTTTTGGTGCATGTAATATATGTTTATGTAACATTACAATATAATTAATGTTCAATATATAAATTCAGTTGTGTTCATATAGTTGTGATTTGGTGTTTCTATATGCATTGAGTTTGTTGTTATGTTCTATTTTTGTATGCATTCAAGTTATTTTCTATTGTGTGCTTAACTGTGTAGAATTAGAAAAAATGGTCTTCAACAACATTTTTTTATAAATGCGTTGTTGTTATACATATACAACAACATTTTTTTTATCCATGCGCTATTGATTATGTTGACTTCAACAATACAAATATAAAAGAGCGTTGTTGAATACTTACCTCTCATACTATTTTCTTTTACCTATACAGCAACACATTTTGGAAAAAGCGTTGTCGATATGATCCACAATTAAGCACAAGATACACTATCATTTTAAACTTATTGTCACTATTTCCTTTATACAAACTATTTCTCATTTCGTATATTGTTTGAATGTTATTTATTGTCTTTGTTAATTTTTATATATATTTAATTAATTGTCATTAATCGCATGTCATAATGTCATTATTAATTTGAATTTCATTAAAAAATTAATATATCTTCCACAATGTTTCCTTCGGGCTGCATTGCGGAATACTTACCTTCATTATATTTGAATGGGGAGTTCTTCCATATCTCTATTTGTAGGTGGCATTATTGATTAGGTATAATGGGCAGCGTTATCTTCATTATGCATTGTTGAAGATACTATCAGACCCTAAAAAATTAAAATGGTCTTGCATTCTCACACATTCAGCAATTCCAACACTCATTTACTCAGCAGCGAAACTCATTTACTCTCAAAATCGACCTTAAAAATTATTCAACCTCATCATCATTTGACACCGAATTTTGAAATTCATTCACTCATTGAACACAAAAATCATTCAACACTGATTTCGAAAATCCTCACTCGTTTAACCTCAAAATCATCATTCACGCATTCAACATCGAATGGATAGTGAATTTTTCTTATAATTATTTACCTTTTTAATTAAATTATATTTAGCTTGTATTAGTTATAAATATTTTCCTTATAAATGAGTAAAAATGATTTCACTCATTTAGCTTATATTGAGTCGGGGTTTCCGACCTCTTTCATTTGAATTACATAATAATGTATTTTCTCTGCTTGGTGAGTTTAACTCCAAGCTTTAGGGATTTATGCTCATTATATTTTTCTTGTTAATAGAAAATGGATTGAAAATGGATGAGTATGAGGAAGGAATGAATCATTTGTTAGCTTTGCAATTGAGAATGCTGAAAACCCTGGTAGAATTGTGTGTCCTTGCTTAAGATGTTGTTACTCAAACCGAATTACTCCAAATGAGTTAAAAGTTCATTTAGTGTGTCATAGTATTGATCAAAGTTACACATGTTGGACAAGACATGGTGAGAAGAGGGGCGTTATGGACTATGATGATGAGATGCATATAAAAGAAAACTACACAAATACATATAAAGAAAATAGTTTCGAGGAAACGGCAAATGTTGTTGAAGAGGATCTTCAGGATTGCCATGAGATGTTCATGTTTCAGCGATTGATAAGTGATATTGAGAAACCATTATATGATGGTTGTACTAAATTCACAAGATTAGTAGCGGTGTCAAGGTTGTATAAGTTGAAATCTATTAATGGATGGACTGATAAGAGTTTCACTGGCTTGCTTGCACTTCTGAAGGATATGTTGCTGGAAGATAATGTGCTCCCTTCTCGAACCTATGATGCAAAACAAATGTTACGCTCCATTGGCATGGACTACACTAGGATACATGCTTGTGAAAATGATTGTATCTTTTTTTTTTAATGAGTACGCTTTTTTTAAGTTTTGTCCTAAATGTAATGCATTACGATATAAGAAGGAAGACTCATTTTCCAAAAATGTTGTATGATATTTTCTCATCAAAGCAAGATGCCCGCGTATGTTTAACAATGCCAAAGATGCAAAAAAATTGACATGGCATGATGAAGAAAGGATTAAAGATAGCAAGCTTCGACATCATGCAGATTCTCCTCAATGGAGAACAATTGATCATGACTATCCTAGTTTTGGTCAAGAATCAAGAAATCTACGCCTTGCATTGTCAACGAATGGAATTAACCCACATAGTGTCTAAAGTTGCTCCCATGGTACATGGCTAGTGATGTTGGTGGTATACAACCTACCTCATTCTCTATACATGAAGTGCAAATATGTGATGTTATCTATGTTAATTTATGGACCTAAATAACCAGGAAATGACAGACATATTTGACTCCACTAATTGAAGACTTGAAGCAAATATGAGAAACAAACATAAATGTATATGATGCGTATAAGGAAGATAACTTCAACTTGATGACTTTATTGTTCGACACAATTAGTGATTTCCATGTCTATGGTAATTTGTCCGGATATAGTACAAAAGGACATTTTGCATGTCCTGTATGTGCAGAAAATACTCATTCAATGAAGTTGGAACACTATAAGAAGAATGTCTTCCATGGCCATCATAGATTTTTGCATTCAGATCATCATTATCGATGATGGAGAAAATCATTTGATGGGAAAAACGAAGAAGATCGTGCTCCTTTGTCGTTGATGGGTAACCAATTATTTCAAAAGCTAAAGGGTTTGAATATTAACTTTGGTAAACCTTTTACAAAATAAATTATCACAAATGGGTGGAAGAAAAAGTCAATCTTATTTGAATTGCCATACTGGAGTTCATTATATGTAAAAGACATTTCTTCGATGTTATGCATATTGAAAAAATGTATTTGAAAGTCTCCTTGGTAGCTTAATCAATGTCCCTGGTAAGACCAAAGATGACTTGAACATAAATTTTGAATGGGTTAGTGTGGGAATAAGAAAATAATTGGGGACGATAATGAAGGGAAAACATACATTTTTACCTCTAACAACTTTTACTTTGTCGAGGAAAGAGAAACTAGAATTTTGTAAATTTCTTCATGGTGTTAAAGTTCCATATGGGTACTCTTCCAACATCTGGAACCTTGTATCAATGAAAGACCTCAAGTTAAAAGGTCTTAAGTCTCATGATTGTCATGTACTTATGAAACATTTGTTGCCTATTGGAATATGATCAATTCTACCTAAAAAAGTTCGAGGAACCATAACTAAGTTATGCTTCTTCTTCAAGGCAATTTGTAGCAAATTGATTGACCCTGAGAAATTACCTGCATTACAAAGACAAATTATTTTGACTTTGTGTGAGCTTGAAATGTATTTCTCACCTTCTTTTTTGACATAATGGTTCATCTAAGCATTCATCTTGTTCGAGAGACACAACTATGTGCTCATTCTTATATGAGATGGATGTACCCCTTGGAGCGTTATATGAAGACATGAAAGGGTATGTGAAGAACCAATCAAAACCAAAGGGTTGTGTTGTCGAGCGATATGTTGTTGAAGAAGCTCTTGTTTTTTGTACCGGATACCTTACCGATGGTGATTTCATAGGCATTCCAAAGCTTTGGTATGCAAAGAAAAAACATTTTGTGAAGGTATCATTGGGAATGAAATATTGACTATAACAAGAACCGAATTGGAGTAAGCGCACTTATATGTTTTACATAATTCCGAAGAGGTTGAGCCAAATGTTGAAATACACAAGGAGATGCTAAGGAAGTCTTACCCTAGTAAGAATGAAAATTGGATTTATAAAGAACATAATCGGTGTTTCATAAAGTGGCTAAAAAATCACATTGATTAGGAGTTGAATATAAATGCATATTCAGTTTTTGAAAGATTGAAATGGTTAGCCAATGGTCCAAGTATTCATGTCTTATCCTACACTGGTTACCTAAGGGTTCACATTTTATACAAAAAATAAGATGATCAAAGTAAAATGCAAAATAGTGGTGCGACTCTTGTTTCTCAAACTTTACACATGTCAAGTGTAAAAGATGTAAACCCAATATATGTGAACATGTCATACTTTGGGGTGATTGAACAAATATGAAAATTGGATTAGACAATGTTTCGGATGCCGGTTTTTTATTGTATGTGGGTTGATAACAACAATAGTTTTTGAGTTAATAAGTTAGGGTTCATGTAGGTGAATCTTAATAGGTCAGGATATAAAGATGAGTCATTTATTCTAGCATCACAAGCTCAACAATTATTTTATGTTAGTGATCCAGCAGATATGAAATGGTTCATTGTTCTTTTAACTAACAAAATAATCGTCAATAATATTGATGACCAAGAATATGAAGATATTGATGAAGATAGTCATTTTTTGGACATATCAGTTACGTTAGAGCGGACCAACTACAGATGATGATTTATATATAAGAGATGATCACGATGAAGGGCTTTGGGTGAAACAATATGTTCCTCCAAACAAGGATGATCTTACAAGCCAAAAACAATCAAAGAAAAGGAAAAAGTAGATTCAAGTAGTCTTTGTATAATTATAGCTTAATTTTGATTGTTTTGTAATTTGTATAATTTTGTTTCTTTGTAATTTGCATAAATTTTTACTAGTAATTATGTACTCTGTCAAAATATAATTGACATGATATTCATTATTTGTAGTTTGTATTGTATTAATGTTAATAAAACAAACTTCTGACATGTATTAATGTGTCTGTGCTCTTGAGAATGTATAAATATCTATGTTGCTAATAAATGTATATGTAGATATTAATTTCTGCATATCAACATCAAATTCTAAGGGAAGCCCTAGAATATGTTGTTGTAAAGGATTAGTACAACAACGCTTTTTAGAGAATGCGCTATTATATTAAGGGAAGCCCTAGAATATGTTGTTGTAAAGGATTAGTACAACAACGCTTTTTAGAGAATGCACTATTGTATATTCTTAATACAATAGCGCTATGTGTGTGTTGCGCTGTTGTATTAAGATGTTGTTTGAGAATATTTATGAATAATACATCAAAGTTTTTCTATTAATGCGTTGTTATAATATGCAATATAACAACACAAGAATAAACGTTGTTAATAATGCCTATAAAATACGTTGTTTATGTATTACATATATGACATCGCTTTGTGTATGATGCGTTGTTATATGTGTGCAATATATGACAGCGTTTTTTATGTGATGTGTGGTGGTATATATTCAATATAACAATGTATTAGAAACGTTGTTAATTAGGACAATATACTACTGCAGTTAAACAGAAAGCGCACAAAAATGTTGTTATACATATAAAATACGCATTGTTGAACTACAACTCTAGCATAGTCATAAAATTTTACACTGAGAACGTATACACTCTATTTAGATATGTCTTAATACATTTGTCATCCTTTTAGTACGTAGGTAGATATGCATGTCGGCCAAGTTGCAATTATCTTTTATAAGATCATGGACAAATTCTTATGGAATTTCCAATTTCTGAGTTTATAAAATGAATTGATATATGTGTCTCTTAATTTACGTGTAAGATTTACATTCCTTCATTTTCTTTATAATTTTAATAATATCATTTTAACTCTGTTAGTACATTATTTACATAATACATAACTTATATTTGTAACACAATAATTTTTCGAAGGTTATTCAATGCATGGAGCTGCAAACGTGACAACCATTATGTGTTGTTTCTTTAAGGAGACAAGGTATTGTAAACATAACAAATGTACTTACACCCATGCCTTGTTCTTGTTCAAGTTCTAGTTCAAAGATCTTATGATTTCGTTGAGGATATGACATGATAAATATCTACCAAAGTGCATGCTAAATATCTAAGATCACAAATTAATTCTTAAAAATTATATTTTACATTTTATCTTTTTTATTAATTTATTTTATGAATTTATTCATATTACGTTTACTATTTAATCACAACTCGCCAATACTTATGGTTTATTTTTAATATTATTTGACACATCAAACCGTATATTTGTATCCAGATTATTTTCAAAAATGTAACTAGTGAAACCCGTCAAATATATCTAAAATTTAAAAATTATTCTTTCGCAAAAAAAAGTTAAAAATTAAATGTTGATTGTAATGTAAATTAAATGGAAAATTAATTTAATGACGATTGGTCAAACTAAAAGTGGGCTATGAACTTTTCTTAAAATGTTAGAAATTTGAAAGATGCTTGTTTTGCTAGAACTCTACCTAATAAATTTTAGTTTGAAGTCGTGAAGCAATTTGGCATAGAAAAAAATTAAAACTAAAAACCTATATTTAGTATAGTAATAACAGTTTTTTTTGTAAAATAAATGTATTGTGCCATACTTTAATCCAAACTTCATGCTTTTAAAATTGATTTTGATGTACATCAAATACGTCTCTAAGTTGATAGTCATATTAATTAATCTCTTTTAAGATTTTTGCACCTAATGAAGTCTTTGTAAACATATAGCAAAAGGCGAAATACTGAGAATATGTTTAAAAAATTAACAAAATATTTTTCTAAAAAGATTTGTTTATTGCTTGTGTGTCCAATTGGAGCTTAAATGAGGCATGAAAGGAATTTATTGAAGAGAATAAAGTATTTTTTTATATAATGATATAATTTATCTCTTCCAGTTAATAAAAGTATGATATGTGTATTATTTTGTTTTGTTTTATAAATATTTTTATAGAACAATAAGAATAAGAATACGATAGAACAATATAGAATAAGATAGAATTTGTAAAATTTCTCCATTCCATTTCTGAACAACCAGCACGATGAAATGTCCCTTTTCTCATTCACAAATGGATAAAGGAGACAAATGGGGGGACAACTGTATTTCAAATTTCAGATTCTTTGTGGTGCCCTGCAAAAGAAAAAAAATCTAGAAAAATGGTAGATGCAAGTCATTCTACTTTATATTATAACCTTTATAAGATTTGTATTTCTAGTGTACAGTATAATAATTATAATAATTTATGTCCTCTTACCAGGTTTGGCTCCTATTAATCCAAGTTTAAATTTTTTGTTCTATTTAGGATTCAATGTATCTTACATCTTTATATCAATATCTTCTTGATTAATAGTAGTATAAAGAAATTAAATGAGGATGTATAGTAAATAAATACAAGTGAAATATTTATACAATGTCATTTTAAAGATTTATATATAATCAACATATCATTAATTATTTATTTGTACTGTTTTTTGAATGGTTAATAATGATTAAATGTGAATGTTGGATCATACAATAACAATGTAAATTGATGCATACAATTTTCTCTGAATAATTATTTAGAGGATAAATTATTAACAAAAGAAATATACACCAACAATTTATGAGTTTAATACGATGTCACTCTATTGTTCATCGTTCATATTTGATTATAATTAACTCTTCAAGAAAAATAATGATATAGTGACTACACATAAATTTTCACTATGACAACTAGTGTGTACAGGCACTTCGTGCTTGCCGGCGAATATTATGTGATACTACATATTCAATTTTTATATATTTCATCTTTTTGAATTAAAATATATTTGTTGTGTTCGGTGTACTTTATATTATATTTTTTTTATTTATGATAATGTTTAATTTAAGGTGAGATATGTGGTTAATTGATATATTTGTGATAGTTGCTTAGGATTATATAGTTTTTTTTTGTAAAAATTAAATAATGTTAAGGGCAATATAGGAAATGAAAATTACACCATGAGGGAAGTTATTTCAAGTTTTGGCTTTATATATAGTATAGATATAGAAGTATAGATGTATAGATATTAGTTTCAATTATTAAAGTATGTGTTTCTTCAACAAATTTACACTTCTAAACATCTTTTTTTATCTATCTATACTATATATAAAGCCAAAACTTGAAATAACTTTCTTTCATTGTGTAATTTTCATTTCCTGTTTTGCCCTTAACATTATTTAATTTTTACAAAAAAATCACATAATCCTAATCAACCACCACCAACACATTAATTAACCACATATCTCTCCTTAAATTAAACATTATCATAAACGTACAAAAAATATAATATAAAGTACACCGAACATAACAAATACATTTTAATTCTAAAAAATGAAATATGTAATATCATACAATATTCACCGACAAACACGAAGTATCTGTATACACTAATCTTGATAATTAGAAAGAGCTGTAATTTATATGTTATTATTGTAAAAAAAATTGAAAGGCAAACATACATGTGTGTGAAATGCTTACACTCTGTCTCTCTGCGTGTGGGTATTGCATCCAATCCATAAAGTGCTGCTTGTTAATAAGAGGACAGTACCATTTCCCAATAATAAAACATTACACCTTTCTCCCTACCGTCATCACACACGCCGTTACTTCCCAATCCAATCCCTTCTCGACAAACACCTACCCACTCTTCACGCCGTTTGTTTCTTCCAACCGGCTCTACCCGGTCTCATATCTCATCTCAACCGGCAACTCCCTGTACCCTTCTTCTCCAATAATATCTTTCAACTCATTAACCGCACTTCAATTCATTCCACGTTCTTTTCACCACTCTCGTTCCTTCTACTGCTTTTTTTTTCTGTAACCGTTGAAGAGTAAGAAACGTTGAAAAGTTGAATTGAATTTGAGAAAAAGTGTTTCAGATGAGAGATCTATGATGAGAATGACGTCATCAGAGATAACGATGAAGGGAAATGGTGGTGGTGAGGGACATAATGGTAATTTATCATGTATAGATGCAGAAGCTGCACTTTACAGAGAACTATGGTATGCTTGTGCTGGTCCTCTTGTTACTGTTCCACGGGAAAGAGAACTTGTCTTCTATTTCCCTCAAGGCCATATTGAGCAGGTTAATTCATTATTCAATTATTTAATTAATTTTCCATGCACATATCTTATTTTTTACTTCATAATCTTTCTTTATACTAAATAGTTTCCTAATAGAGTCAGAAGAGCTCAGAATTGCTGAATTTTGCTCCAAATAATGGATTTGACCAATTTTCATATTCTACGGTTATTTTATTTTATTTACATGCCGGTTATATTAA
>NC_032023.1:10902791-10944500 GCF_001865875.1 Lupinus angustifolius
ATCCCACAATTGTCGCCTCATATGTAAAAAATCGTGATTTATCAAAAAATGTTTAATAATTAAACTTTTAATTTAAATACTTTTCTTCAATCCATCATAATTGATGATATATGAAGTAACATAAATTCTGGAATAACAGATGCGTTCCTCATAAATTATTATTGCATAATCTGGTTCCTATAATTCTAGACATACTCAAATTGTTATCATGCATTAATTAACCACCATTGTACAAGATTATGGAAAATTAATAGTTTATACTTTAACGATGGTCATTATCTATTAAAAGTTTGCCAATATTTTCAAATAAAAGTATTTTTTTTTGCATGTAACCAAAGATATTCTTTCACTCTATAAGTATAAAATTAATCTATTTTAAAATTCATGATTATACTTTTCAACCAATATTATTCATATGATTGGATCTTTGATCTTTTAGTCTATCTAAGATAGAGTAGACCATACATCACTAAATAAAAGTTTACTTTGTGGACAGGAGTAGTAGGAAGAAAGAGGAAAAAATATATACACAGACAATATATGAATTTTATATATTTTTATTATTATATTATCTATAATTCATATTTAATCCAAATGAATGATGAACAATATAAAGTCTGTATGTAAATCTTTACATTGACAATATATATATTTTATACTCATAAAGAAATTACATGATGATGTATAATAAATAAATATTAAGAAGATAAATTATTGAAGTAACCGTTTCTTAAGACAAATTTATCCTTCTAATTCTAAACATCGTTTTCTATCTTATCTAGAAAGAGCTTCGTTTTCTAATTCATCAGCCGACATGAAGTATCAGTATACACTAATTTGAAAGAGCTGTAATTTGTATGTTATTATTGTAAAAAAAAATTGAAAGGCAAACATACATGTGTGTGAAATGCTTACACCCTGTCTCTCTGCGTGTGGGTATTGCATCCAATCCATAAAGTGCTGCTTGTTAATAAGAGGACAGTACCATTTCCCAATAATAAAACATTACACCTTTCTCCCTACCGTCATCACACACGCCGTTACTTCCCAATCCAATCCCTTCTCGACAAACACCTACCCACTCTTCACGCCGTTTGTTTCTTCCAACCGGCTCTACCCGGTCTCATATCTCATCTCAACCGGCAACTCCCTGTACCCTTCTTCTCCAATAATATCTTTCAACTCATTAACCGCACTTCAATTCATTCCACGTTCTTTTCACCACTCTCGTTCCTTCTACTGCTTTTTTTTTCTGTAACCGTTGAAGAGTAAGAAACGTTGAAAAGTTGAATTGAATTTGAGAAAAAGTGTTTCAGATGAGAGATCTATGATGAGAATGACGTCATCAGAGATAACGATGAAGGGAAATGGTGGTGGTGAGGGACATAATGGTAATTTATCATGTATAGATGCAGAAGCTGCACTTTACAGAGAACTATGGTATGCTTGTGCTGGTCCTCTTGTTACTGTTCCACGGGAAAGAGAACTTGTCTTCTATTTCCCTCAAGGCCATATTGAGCAGGTTAATTCATTATTCAATTATTTAATTAATTTTCCATGCACATATCTTATTTTTTACTTCATAATCTTTCTTTATACTAAATAGTTTCCTAATAGAGTCAGAAGAGCTCAGAATTGCTGAATTTTGCTCCAAATAATGGATTTGACCAATTTTCATATTCTACGGTTATTTTATTTTATTTACATGCCGGTTATATTAAGCGGTCTAATGCACAAGACTCTCATTTAGTGGCATGAATAGGGTAAATGTACACAGTCTTATCCTTGTCAAACGGAAAGATCTTGTTTCGAACTCGTTACCTCATGGTCACTAAGCTGCGTGAAGCTCACCCTCTTATGTTGTTATACATATTATTTCTTCTTTATTTTTTTGGTGTGAAATAAATTAGGTGGAGGCGTCAACTAATCAGGTTGCGGAGCAGCAAATGCCAGTTTACGATCTCCCTTCTAAGATTCTTTGTCGTATCATGAACGTGCAGCTTAAGGTACTGTTTTTTAATTTGTGCCACTTTTTTTCCTTTTGTTCTGAAAATTATGATGCTTCAAAGATTATTGTTCAATCTTTACCAAATGCATCATCCACTATAATCAACTTAAATGTTTGTAATAATCTTAAAAAATGACGACTTATTTACTCTTATTAATTATTACAGTTTATAAAATAATTAACAACTATAGTGTTATAAAATTCGTTTTTGAATGATGATTGCTTTAGGCGGAGCCAGATACGGATGAGGTTTTTGCCCAAGTGACTTTACTTCCGGAGTCAAACGTGAGTTCTAACTAGTAACACTCTTTAATTTGGTTTTGTTTTTTTATATAATTTTATTTATTTTTTAGTTTTGACTCAATAGTTAAGCAAAATCATGATTTTTGTGATTTTTATTTATGTTGGTTTTGAATGTGGGTTGGGATGGTAGCAAGATGAGAATGCTGTTGAGAAAGAGCCTCCACCACCTCCGCCGGCACGATTCCATGTACATTCATTTTGTAAGACACTGACTGCTTCTGATACCAGCACCCATGGTGGGTTTTCCGTGTTAAGACGACATGCCGATGAATGTCTTCCTCCACTAGTTCGTTCTTCTTGCACTTCCCTTCCTCAGTTTTTGTTTGTTTGATTACATCATACAGTTTGAGGAATTAGTTGTTTGTTTTGACAGGATATGACAAAGCAGCCACCCACTCAGGAATTGGTTGCTAAAGATTTGAATGCTAATGAGTGGCGATTTCGACATATCTTTCGTGGTAATTACTATCTAATAATTTGCATTGTAGTTTTGTTGTCATGTTCTATAGTATGTATTTGTGCTTCGTTGTGTATTGATTGTGACTGATAATAAGTCTGGTACATTCCAGGTCAACCACGTAGACACTTACTCCAAAGTGGTTGGAGTGTTTTTGTCAGCTCCAAGAGGCTAGTTGCTGGGGATGCATTTATATTTCTGAGGTTTGTTCTTCAATTGAATTTCATTGGTTCATTAGCTTTGTTCTTTTTCTTCATTTGTAATGGCACTATAATTTCGGGTCTTGCAGAGGTGAGAATGGGGAACTTCGAGTTGGTGTTAGGCGAGCAATGAGACAGCAGGGTAATGTTCCATCTTCAGTTATCTCTAGTCACAGCATGAATCTTGGGGTTCTTGCTACTGCTTGGCATGCCATCTCGACTGGGACCATGTTCACTGTTTATTACAAGCCCAGGTTTGTAGCTGTTCTTAAACTACCTGTTGAAATTGATATCGTGGTTCAGCATGAACTCAATATTGTTGTTGGTCATCTTGAACACTCTATATCATGTTATAGTGATGTGTTTGTTTGTGACTGGAGCAGGATTAACAGCATCTCTGTCAATCTTATTTTGCAGGACCAGCCCCGCCGAATTTATTGTACCATACAATCAGTACATGGATTCTCTCAAAAATAGGTATACCATTGGGATGCGTTTTAAAATGAGGTTTGAAGGTGAAGAGGCTCCAGAGCAGAGGTATTAATGGATGATGTTGTTTTTTATAAGTGACTGGTAATCTTGTAGGCGGAGTTTTTTTGTGCCTCTCTTCTTGTGAAAGCAATCTATCTGTCACTGTTATATTTTATTACTAAAGATTCAATTTGAATGGATGAAATTTGTAACAATGGGTTGTTAAAATTGCAGGTTTACTGGTACCGTTGTTGGAATAGAAGATTCTGACTCCAAAACATGGCCTGATTCCAAATGGAGAAGCCTCAAGGTTGTATCTTCAGTCTTTGTGCAACTATGTATGACTGTTAAGTAAGGGGTGCTATAATGGATTTACTCTTGTTGTTCAGGTGAAATGGGATGAAACATCTAACATACCACGTCCTAATCGAGTTTCCCCATGGAAAATTGAGCCTACTCTTGCTCATTCACCTCTGAACCCTCTTCCAGTTCCCAGGGCTAAAAGGCCTCGGTCTAATGCAGTTCCATCTTCTCCCAATTCTTCTGCTCTTCCTCGAGAAGGTATGTTATTTGATGTTTCTATGAATTCTTTGCAAACGTATTTGTTCAAGTGAAGCCTAATATGATTTGGGTGATTTAGCAGCATTATCTAAAGTAAGCTTACACCCTTTACCAACAAATGGATTCCCAAGGGTCTTGCAAGGTCAAGAATTCTCGACCTTGAAAGGAAAATTTGAAGTTAGCAACGAGTTTGATACTGTCGAGAGGTCTGTCGCCCTGCCACCTGCTGTAGCAGATGCGAAGTTTGATGTTCCGATTTTAAGAAGGCATGGATCAGAGAACTGGATGTCAATGGGAAGGCATGAGCCAGCATATTCAGATCTTCTTTCAGGGTTTGGCGCCAGTGGAGATCCCTCCCATCAACCCTTGGTTGATCAAATTTGTCATGTAGCTTATTCTGCAAGTAAGCATTCTTTGGATCATGAAGCAAAATTTCATGTGCACCATCCATGGCCTGTAATGCCCTCTAGTCTATCATTAAACCTCCTGGACTCTAATTCAAAAGGCTCTGCACATGTTGATACAACTTGTCAAGCTCGAGGGAATTTGAGGTGCAGGACATTTGATGAATACCCTGTATTCCATCATGGTCATAAAGTTGAGCATCCACATGGAAACTTGATTCCACCACCATCCCCAACTCAACATGAGAGTCTTAGTTCAAGAGAGATTATGTCTAAGCCAATGTCTCTGAAAACTAGTGAGGCTATGATACTTAAAGATGGTGACTGTAAGCTATTTGGCATCTCACTTATCAGTAGTGCCATTGCACCTAAGCCTTCACTATTACAAAGAAATGCGACAAGTGAGCCTGCTGGTGAAATGCATCTTACATCACACCAGCCACAAAGTTCTGGAAATGATCAGATGTCAGAACACTCGAAGAACTCAAAACCTTCAGATGGTCCAGTTGTCATGGGTGATCATGAAAAGCCAAAACTTCTTCAAGCCAAACCGTCTTGTGTTTCTGCTAGGAGTTGCACCAAAGTAAGCTTTTTAGCTTTGATTGATTGGAATAAATGACGGCTGTAGTTTGCATGGACATTAATTAAATGTTTATTTTAGGTTCACAAGAAGGGTATTGCACTTGGTAGATCAGTTGACCTTACAAAGTACTGTGACTACAATGGATTAATTGCTGAATTGGATCGGCTGTTTGAATTTGGAGGTGAATTAATGTCACCAAACATGGACTGGCTTATTGTCTATACTGATAATGAGGGTGATATGATGCTTGTTGGTGATGATCCATGGCAGTAAGGATCTTTTTCCAAGTCCTTGATTACAATTGATTGGTTTTTCCCTTGAGACTTGAGAGTGGCACATAATTCACTTAATTCTGTTTTTAATTCAGGGAGTTCTGTACCATGGTTCACAAAATATATATCTATCCTAAAGAGGAGATTCAGAAAATGAGCCCTGGGACCCTCTGTTCAAACAATGAAGATAATCATTCAGCTAGCGAATGTGCAGAAGCAAAAGAAGTTAAAAGCCAGCTGAATCAGATGTTAAATTAAGACAATGGCTCGATGCCTGCTGATTATTAAATTGGTTCTCTTAGCATCCGGGTAACTTTCTGCTTCCCATTGTACTTATAGCATTGGATTTAATGATATTTTGCAGGGTGCCGTATGTGAATTTTGATTCTAGTTTTGTAGAATTATCTCGGTGTAACTGTTTTGTTTTAATCTGCAGATTTCATGTACGGTAGTTGGGAAGTCATGAAGCCATCCAGTTGTAGAATATGACCTTAAGATTTCATGTACACTTTGACTGTTTTGAATCAGAGATTTTGGACGGAGCCTGGAATTATTCTTAGTATATGCTTGCCTAGTTAATAGTTAATACTGTAGAATCCTAGTATGTAGCAGTAGCAGAGTTACACTGCCTAGTAGTAGTTGTACAAAGTTGTTTCCATTGAACACATTAATGTATACAAGTGTAGTCTTATGGTTGGTATGATCCCTTTTTGATTTTTAATATATATCTTTTCTAAATCATAATTTGAGGTAAAAAATATTGTGAATATCTATTTCCATTTTGCAAATAATTAAAATTTGTACAGCCATAGGGACTCCTTGGGTGCAGCATTGGAATGATTGTTACATAAGACTCAATGTGGAAACTTGAGTCTTGAAATTATTTGAAGGGTCTTATGTTGTTTAGTGAAATGTATGTGGTCACTCCTTGGGATGGAACTAGTTGTGGTGTGGTCCTCTCGTTCTTTGATAATTGTGGCTATTACGTGATGAAGCCTTCTTTGAAGCTCCACTTTTAATGGTCAATGGTCTTTTTTTAATATAATACTGCAATCAATATTGGCATACAAATGGGTCGCATTATTTTCCTGTGGTACACCTTCTCTAGCCTTAGGCTCATTGAATTTCTAGTTTTTTATTTTATATCTATGATGCTTTACTCTGGATTGTGGTTGGCCAAACATTTTCTTTTGCTAATTTTACCGACGTTATTGATACTATGCTGATTAGTATTGTTAACTAATCCATTAAGTTATATAGAATAATAAATATAATAAAATTATTGATCAAACAATGCTATAATGTACCCTTGTAACTATAGAAAGTTAGTAGTAAGCATAATAAAATGTGAATGATGTGTTAGTTAGTGAATCGCCAACATAAAATTTGGTAGGATCTTTTGACATGATTGCTCATAACAAGTGCATGATTGTACTCAAGTAATAAAAAGAATGGAAATATCTTTTGACCATGCTTAATTAATTATTCTTTAAACATTATTTTATTATCATTGCACTTAATCTACGTCCAAAATCTTATTTTGACATGATTTTATTATCGTTGCACTTAATCTACGGACAAAATCTACCATTTATTTATTCTTTAAACATTATTTTATTATATATACATAGTCACTGTATCATTCATATTTTATTATTATTAATTTCTCAAAAATACAAATAAATGGTAGATAATATATGTATTAAATATTTACACTTTTATTGTTTAAAATGGGTATTCCTCATATTTTTTTAGTAAATAAACTAATCTCTTTTAGAGTATGTGACAACCCCTCCCAACAAGTGTCACTCATAGGATATGAATTGAACCCTTGACCTTCTGGTCATCCTGGGATCTAGCGGAGGCTTACATCAATGAGGGAGTAATCTGTTGTCCCACAAATTGTGTTTACTACATGTACCATCAGCCTATGATTAGTTGAAAAAATATTTTGAAGTTACAAAATTAATAATTAATTATTTTTCTAATCAATGCATATCATAGATGCAGTTACTCAATTTATGGGACAACAGATGTATACCCCATCACTAGACTTATGAGTTGGTAATATTTATACTTATTACAGTACATACATCTTCAACTCAAATTTTATTCCAAATTATGAGAAAACCCAACAACCTAGTAAGTGGCTTATTGAGGTGTTTTACTTTGGTGATTCCCACAAGGAACACAAACAGTTATTCCTGAGTTTTATCCCTGCTTGTTTTGTTTTTGCTACAAGGAACATAAACCTTGTTGATTAATAACTCAAGTTCACGTATCTTATATACAATCCCTGGAGAGAGCTTTGATCTTATTATACATACTATAAATTATATACAGTTTACACAAAAATTTGAAAAGGATGGATCTTTCAACATTCAGTACTTGGCCCAAGAAAACATATACAAATGCCCAACAAAACTAACCCATCTCAAGGTCCATTGGGGGTCATTGGCTCCAATTGGTCCTCAATTTTGTGGAGCATACACAAATTACCCAAATAATTTATTCATACTTTTTAGTAACCAATCATAACTTAATTTTTTAAAATTATGATTAGTTATTAAACAATGTGTGAATAAGCATGTGAAAATACTAGCTTCAACTTTGATCTCTAAATGGAGTGTGGATTTTAGTTTATATTTTTCATTTTGTTTGACCCCTTTAAGTTTTGTGGACATGTTATCTGGTGCCTGTTAAGAGAGAGTCAACTTCATTGCTTACAGTGCAGAGTTCAGATGCAAACTTAAGAGGAGTGTTGCCTTCTTTATCTACCATATTTGGATTGCCCCCTCTGAAAAAAATATTTGGCAAATTTTTTGAGTAAAATTTCAATAGTAAACCAGGGTATACAATCCAAGTACACAAGATGTGAGATAGTATATAAATAATATAATAGTTGATGGTAATGCCATCATATCAATATTGTCAAATTTATTAATCACTTTAAAAAGTACTAATTGAAAGTAGTTAGTTGTTAGTTAGTTTTGGTGGGAAAGTTAGTTACTAAGAAGTAACTTGTATAAGTAACTTGTACCAGTTACCAATCTATCTCAAATTTTCTAAAAGAATTCTTCTTGTAATCTTTTCATCCATTCATTCACATTGATTCTAATAAGAAGTTCATATTCATTCTTCAATATCTACTCCTTATTTCTTTTTCATTTTCGAGTTCTTGATAGAATTCCTAAATCTACAAACAACCATATCAATTGGTATCAGAGCCAAATTTTTCTGAGGAAGGTATCATGGCTGAGGCGACAAGGATGCAGGCTGGAGCTCGAGAAATGGAGGAAAGGATGGAGAATCGTATTTCCGAGAGGTTAGAGCTGAAATTTACAGAACTTGCGGGGTCTTTACAAAAAGCACTAGGGGAATCAGTGAAGCAATCCATTAAGGAGTTGTGGCAGAAGCATGGTGATGAAGAAAGATCTTCTTGAAAGAGTAGATCCAACCAAGCCGATCGGAGGTTCAAACAAGACAAATCTTGTCACCACTCTAGCCATACAAGATTATCAAGAATTGACTTTCCCAAATTCAATGGTGACAACGTGAAGGAGTGGGTGTATCAGTGTGAAACTTTTTTCTTGATTGATGATACACCGGAGGAGGTAAAGGTAAAATTGGCAATTATACACTTTGAAGGAAAAGCTTTGAAATGGCACCATGCCTATGTCAAATCTTTATGGAACAATCTGCCTGGGTGGGGAGAGTATGTGAAGGTATTGATAGAGAGATTTGGTGAGGTTTGTGATGATCTTATGGCAGAATTGATGAAGCTGAGGCGGAAAGGGATCATTGGGGAGTATCATAAGGAGTTTGATGCAATTATCACTAGACTAGACCTTCCTGCAGATTACACATTAGGTTGCTTCTTGGGAGGTTTGAGGAATGATATCCAGATGATGGTGAGGATGTTCCAACCCCAATCAGTGAGGAAGACTTTCACATTGGCAAAACTGTATGAATCTTCTAATAATAGCAATGTCCACGTGGGTCTTTCCTTGAAAAGCTACCAACCTTTCAGAATGCACAAACTCTGAAGCAACCATATCGACCAAGCTCCAATGACGCAGAATAGGTTAAAACCAAAGCAAAATTGGCTAGGAACTTGTCACATGCCTTCATGAATGAAAGAAGGGCCACGGGATTATGCTACTTTTGTGATGAACCTTATTCATTAGAACATGGGTTGACCCACACGAAGTTGCAAATTCATCTCTTGGAAGTGGAAGAAGAGGCAGAGGGTGAAGTACATGAGTTAGAGTCACTACATGATGAGACCTGTGTGCATAAGGAGGAGCCTCAGATTTCAGTGAATGCTTTAAAAAGGGTAGCTAATTTAATAACCATGCGTGTCACTGGGAGGTACCAAAAGAGACCCTTGCACATCTTGATTGATAGTGGTAGCACACATAACTTTTTGGACATTGATAGGGCCAAACAGTTGGGGTGCAAGATTGATGAATTGCAGCCTCTTATGGTTACTGTAGCAGATGGGACAAAGGTGAAAATTTCATATGTGGTCAAGAGCTTTAGCTGGGTTATCCAATATACTACATTCACATATGATGTGTTGCTTATTCCACTAGGGTGTTGTGATATAGTTTTGGGAGTGGAATGACTTGTAAAATTAGGAGACATCACTTGGAATTTTGATCAACTAAGGATGGAGTTCTCAGTTCAAGGCAGAAGGCATGTCCTTAGAGGAGCATCACAGATGGGGTATAAAATTGTAAATGATCACAATGTAGAGATGTTGTTAGATAAGGGGGTGAAACTATCAATGATACAAGTAGTTGTAGGAGAGGGATATTTGTTACAATTCTTAACTACTCATATATCTCAAGATCAAGTTCAGGGTCCTATTGAGCAGCTATTGGGCAAGTATGTGGATGTCTTCTCTACTCCAACACAGTTATCACCTTCAAGGGAAGGGTATGACCACAAAATTCCTTTGATGCAGGCTTGTGACCTAGTGAATAGAAGGCCTTATAGGTATGCTAAACAACAAAAGGATATAATTGATAAACTAGTTCAGGATTTATTGCAATCAGGGGTGATTCAATGTAGTAACAACCCTTTATGCAAGCCCTGTGATTTTGGTAGGCAAGAAGGATAGATCGTGGAGGTTGTGTGTTGATTACAGGGAGCTGAATAAGGGTGCTATCAAAGACAGGTTCCCCATTCCATTGGTGGATGACTTAATGGATGAGTTGTATGGGTCTACTATTTTTTCTAAGATTGACTTAAGAGCAGGGTATCACCAAGTGAGGATGGTTCCCACAAACATTCCTAAAACAACTTTCAAGACACATAGTGGGCATTTTGAGTACTTGGTCATGCCTTTTGGCCTCACAAATGCCCCTACAACATTTCAGGGCTTAATAAACTCTGTCTTTCCAGAGTTTTTGAGGAAGTTTCTCCTGGTATTATTTGATGACATCCTCATCTATAGTCAGAACTTGGAGGAGCATTTAATCCATTTAGAAAAGGTTTTCAATGTAATGAGGAAGAACAGCTTATTTGCCAAACAATCCAAATACTATTTTGGGGTGCAGAGAGTTGAGTACTTATGCCATTTCATTTCAGCAGAAGGGGTAGCAACTGATTATGCTAAGGTTCAAGCTGTTCAAGAGTGGCCTATACCTTCATCTGTCAAACAGTTAAGAGGATTCTTGGGTTTAGCTGGATATTATAGAAGGTTTGTAAAAAACTATGGTGCAGTAGCTAGGCCATTGACTGATATGCTCATAAAGGATGGGTTCAGGTGGTCTGAGGAAGCTAAATCTTCATTCTTTCAGCTAAAACAATTATTATCCCAAGTACCAGTATTGGCCTTACCTGACTTTGCTCAAGAGTTTGTGATTGAGGCGGATGCTTCAAGCCATGGAATTAGTAGCAGTGGTGTTTGCAGTACAAAAGTGGAGACATTACCTCTTGAACATGCATTTTCTTATTAGAACAGATCACAGAAGCCTGAAATATATTTGGCCCAGAGACTTACCATTGCATTTCAACAGAAATGGTTGGTCAAATTGATGGAATTCGATTTTTCCATAGAATTCAAGCAAGGTAGAGACAATGTAGCTGCTGATGCTTTGTCTAGAAGGGAAAAAGTAGAATGTTTGGCTTTGGTGGTTCATAATCTACAGTCTGATATTATGGATAGGATCAAGACTACTTGGTCTTATGATCCAGACCTTGTTAGGATCGTAACTCAGTTGCAATCAGACCCAAGTTTGCACAAACATCACACTTGGCTCATATGTGAACTGAGAAGAAAGGGGAGGATAATAGTGGGGCAAGACTTGGCTCTTAGACATGAATTGTTGAAGTGGTTTCATAATTCGGTAGTAGGAAGGAACTCGTGTAGAAATGCTACTACTAAAAGAATCAAGGCAGTGATACATTGGAAGCTAATAAATAAAGACATCAAACAATTCATCCAACAGTATTCAGAATGCCAGAGATGCAAGTATGACACTACTGCTTCCCCAGGTTTGTTGCAACCCTTACCAATTCCTGGTCATGTATGCCAACATATCACTATGGACTTCATTGAAGGACTCCTTAACTCTCAAGGTAAGCAGGTTATATTTGTGGTAGTTGATAGACTTAGCAAGGCTGCTCATTTCATGAACTTGGCACATCCTTACACTACTGGGACTGTGGCTCAATCTTACATGGACAATGTCTTCAAGTTACATGGTTTTCCTGATTCCATCACTAGTGATAGAGATCCGATTTTTATAAGTCAATTTTGGAAGGAATTCATGGCATTCCAAGGAGTTCAACTCAATTTATCTACTGCTTACCATCCTCAAACAGATGGGCAATCAGAGGTAGTGAATAGATGCCTTGAAACTTATTTGAGGTGTATGTGTACTGACTCTCCTCACAATTGGTCTAAGTGATTGCCTCTAGCTGAAAGGTGGTATAATACTACCTACCATACTTCCACCAAGGCCACACCATATGAAGTAGTCTATGGACAACCACCCCTGCATATCTTCCCTACCTACCTGGTGAATCTAAGGTGCAGTTGGTGGATAGGAGTTTGGCAAAAAGAGAGGAGATGCTTAAGGTGCTCAAGTTCCATCTAACGAGGGCTCAAAACATGATGAAACAGGTAGCTGATAAGCATATGAGTGATAGACAATTCCTTGTAGGGGATCTGGTTTATGTGAAGCTTCACTCTTATAGACAAATTTCTGTGGCTACAAGGGGAAATGAGAAGTTGGCACCAAAATACTTTGGTCCATTTTCAGTATTGAGCAAGGTGGGATCAGTTGCTTATCGAATACAACTTCCAAGCCAATCCGAAGTGCATGATGTCTTTCATGTGTCACAATTGAAGAAACATGTTGGTCAAGTTCCTATTTCTTCATCCATGCCTACTCAAGTTGATGAAGTCACTGATCCTAAGGAGCGAGAAGCAATATTGGATAGGATGACTGTGAAGAGGGGAGGAAAAGCTGTCACCAAGGTTTTGGATCAATGGAAGCACCAACTTCCCGAAGATGCTACTTGGGAGTTCTATTTCGATTTGTGTAAAAAGTTTCCTAGTTTCCATTCTTGAGGTCAAGAAATGTTCTATGGGGAGGGCTATGTTAAGGGCATTTCTGTTATTGGAAGTAGTTAGTTGTTAGTTTTGGTGGGAAAGTTAGTTACTAAGAAGGAACTTGTAGAAGTAACTTGTGGCACAAGTTACCAATCTATCTCAAATTTTCTAAAAGAATTCTTCTGGTAATCTTTTCATTCATTCATTCACATTGATTCTAATAAGAAGTTCAGATTCATTCTTCAATCTCTACTCCTTATTTCCTTTTCATTTTCGAGTTCTTAATAGAATTCCTAAATCTACAAACAACCATATCATCACTTCAGTCCCTAAAAAATAAAAATGATGTTCATGGCTAAAATTTTCATTTTTTATGCTCAAATATTTAGCACGTTATGCACACACACTAAGAGAATATATATATATATACATATATATATAGATATGTATATGTATATGTATATATATTATAGATATATATATATATATATATGTGTGTGAATAGTTCACGTAGAAGCAGAACACACAAGCGGAAAGCATAAAAGATTGAAGTTATCTAAGAAAAGTTGAAAGATAACTACCTTGTAATAAGCACTTTTGCTGCTGCAATCTTCCCTCTCAAAATGCAGTAATGTAGTGGTGTCCTACCTCTTGAGTCAATAGCATTTACAGCTGCTCCACACTGTAGGAGTAGCTCTACCATTCCGGCATCACAGGTTAGGCATGCCAGGTGAAGCACACTAGAACCCTCTTGTATGTCTTCCATTAATTGATGTATACTTTGTGGTGATATATTTGAATTACTTGAACAAGTAGTGATGAAAGAATCACCTGTATAGCAACTAATTGCTCATAAAGGCTTTCCTACTTTTTTAATGGAAAATATTCATGTTACCATTTTTTTGTCACCTCACTTTTTACACCTAAACCTTAATGATCTATCATCTTCTCATTGTTTCAGAAACGAAAGTCTTTTGTGATTATAAAACAAGGTGTGAGGAAAAGTTGTTTGAGAAAGTCATGATTCATTTTCAACAATGATTTGTTTCCAGGAGTTGAAACATTCAGGATATAAGAACACTTACCATCTAATGCTTGTCCATTGATAGCATTGACATCTACATCTGATCTGATAATATGCCGATATACTGCTTTCTTGTCGTTGGCGCATATGCTTTCCCACACCTGTTGCGCCACTGAAAGGAGACGATTGTTTTTTGTCACCCGGCGAACAAAGACCTTCTCTGCGTACTGTAATAAAGAGAAACTATAAACTTTGATCTCCTAGACATTTTAATCTTCCACCAGAGCGTAAGATTCATTCCAGTTACTAGATTGTTATAAAGGGGAGAAAAATAAAACATCTAGCTTTAAATATGAAACCGCATATAGTTACCAAATAATCAATAATTACTTGTTTCATAGTGAATAAAAAAGAATGAGAAGGAACAACGGGTAAATATACATCTCTCTGAGTGCCTAAAAAGTACTGATAAAGAAGGAATGGCTTACTTCACACCAACATTGATAAAATGGCAAAAGACTTTAACAAGCAGAGTTTGAGAATTTGAGTTAACAAATGGTGAAATAAGTTAAGTATTTAAGACTTTTAGTTCATCTTGGTCAACTGAAGAATAAGTTAAGGTACTTATTTTGGGAAAAAAAACATCCATGTTACTCAAAATCTCAGCACTTTGAACAAACCTGCGCCATGCACTAAGTTACCATGTGGCCACATACTCTAGACATGGTATAGCCATGAAGTAATTCATTTCACTAGTTAACTCAGAACTCAACTGAAAGTTATATTGTATAGGTCACAAAATCAACGGAAAGTTATTATTATATCGATCACAGAATAGGATACTGATATAGGAAGCGACAATAGATATGTAGGGTGCCCAATTTTCAAAAAAATGGATAATCAAGGTTAGATTTGTTAATCACCTACTTAGTACTCAGGACATCATTTAGGGTATGCCAAACTTTTATGGTACAGTAACAGGATACATAAACTGTTTTCCTAAGCTGGAAAGTTTACCCATAGACTTGTTTAGTTGAAAACTTTCAAGGGTTTATTTAAGTATTCTTCCCCTCCCAAATATTTCTTCAAACAAGGAAATCACTTCAAAAAAAATTCATTGGAATACCTTTGCATGAATGAACCTCTCCTTTAGTGAAATAGGATCATCATGTTCTGGTTTTCTTGCATGAAATAACTTGTTTCTGGTGGCCTTGGGAGAACTACATTGCATGGTGCATGTCAGTTAAAGTTCAAACTTCAAACAGTTAAGTTCCATCTATTTTAGCAATACTTACCACACAGCTGTGTCATCCGTTACCGAATTACTTGTTGAATGCAAAAGCTCCTCCCAAACTGAGTTTGCGAAGAGATTGCCGAGTGACTGAAACAAGGTTAAGACAGGGGAATCCCAGACTTTCACATCAAGTGTCAGTGATCTTACCTGCAAAAAAATGTTTTACACCTTAGTTGCAAAAGTGAGGATCCAAAACAAAAGCAACACACACATAAGTTTAAAAAGAATTATGTTCAATGTAGTAAGACTTACATTTACAGGCTTACAAGACAGTTATCAACCAATTACTTTTTAAATATACTTTATTCTTTAGGACGAAACATAGGTGTTATTCTTTGGGTTCTTGTGTCATTGTTCTCCAATAAAAGCACAACATCGGTAACAACTGTTACACATGTTATATCTTCACTGATCATATGTTCTTATCGGAAAAACCAGCACAAGCGCCTAGAGAACAACACATAATTGAATTATTTCTTTTAGGCCTGTATGGGACCTTAACGAATACATTGATACCAAAATATTCATCTTCTAACCCTTTTTGCTACTCCATTAGCTGATTCTCTAGGTTTAATTCCCTAAAATTACCAGATAATGTAGCATATTTTGATGTTTTTAGGATTTATTAAATGTAGTAAATTTGTCTCCACAATCTGCAACATTTGGACTGTGCTAAGCATAAACAAGTAGATTGAGTCTAACATCATCTCTAACTCTAAGACATGCACTTTATTTCTCACTTATTTTAGATAAAAGAATGCATGATTTCAGGATGTATAAAGACAGCAGTATCAGCTTTTAAATAACATGAACGGCTACCATTGTCTTTGGCCTTATATATGTTGAGGTACAACAAGATAAATAATTAAATTTCTTTTGACTTGGAATAATAGATCAAAGGTCAATCTGAATCAAGATTTTATTCGATAAAAGTTTATAAGACTTGAACCATCTGAAAAATACTAAAGCATAAACTTAAATGTGCAACCTCAATTACTCACTTTTGACATATGTACACCAAGATTACGATGAACACCAGAACATTCAATGCATAAAAGGATGCCAAGGTTCAAGGATGCCCAGTCTGGTTCAGGTTTACCACAATCAGCACATTTGTCATTGCCGCTAACCTTTCTAAGAACATCAATTGGCTTTTCTCCTTTCATATTTTTTTTATTCCCTTGCGTGCGTAAAGGTGAACTATTTGGGGTGAAGTTCTTGGATGCAAAATCCCCACTCATCGCCGGATCATCTTGTGATGAATTTAGTAACAACTCAAACTTGCTTGCAGAGTAAAATTCATTGCCTTCTGAGTCAACTGATCGAGGCTGTCACATAATTGTTTAAGAGTTATGCTAATCGTAACTAATACAGGCATCAAATAATGCATTTACAAAAAAAAGGTCATGCTAAGAAACTGGTAAATGAAACAAAAAATAAGTCTTATAGTCCTCCTAATTAAGCGCAAAAAAATATTAAAGTGCACTATTTATTTTAGTCTTTGCTTTCCTTCTTGTGTAATTAAGAGGATTTTTGACCATTTGTAGAAGCATTTAGCATTTCTGGGAATAGAAACATTCTGAAATTTGTTTTACTCTATCATTAATGTTGAATTGACAGAAAATCCCATTCACTATTCTAAAAGCATAGGAAAAATATACTATGTAGTATGTACCGTTTCCAGTATCTGTGCACTCAACAAGGAGGCAATTACTCCAGTTATCTTTTCCATCCAATCCATCTGGTCAAGGGCATTTTCGGCCTGCGTTACATTCCTAAGAATCATAGGAAGAAATAATAAAAACTAAACGATGCTTTAATAAAATTTTGGAATGAGTACCTGCAATGTATACATCTTTGATGGTGAAATAATCCTGAAGCAGAATCTTAAATCTGACTGCTCAGCATCAATCTTGATTGTTGATGTCAACAGGTTCACTGTATGACGCGCTACAGATCTATCGTCCGGAATAACTCCATGATATTGTGACGAAAGCAACCGACTCAGAATCCCCGAACTATTTTCAGTGGCAAAATTCCTTTGTGTACAAGGTTGATTGCCACCCTGAAATGGTATGCTCAAATTTATTAAGATAAGTCGACGACATTTTCATTACATACCTTAGGTAGCATTTGGCACACATGTCAGAACAGGATGGAATGTGATGTATTCTACAAACAGAAGCTAGATAGAAAAGAACGAACATCCTGTTCTGTTTGTGCACCAAATGGCAAACACTATCTAAGAATGTTATTACTTAACTTTTAGTTGAATACTTACTTGTAACCCAATCAACGGTTTACGGTAGTAGTATAGCATTCCACGACTATCAAGTACGAAGTACCTTCTCTTCCAGTCACCCCTCAAATTGGAGGATCGTTTTGAAAGGTAGCCTTGTCTAATGATTTGAATCTAAAGATGCCAATGGATAGAACTCAAAAATGAGAAAATATGTCAAATGAAGTAATTACTAATTTTCTTGGAGAATGATGGAAACATCATATTCTGCAATACCTTTCCATTTGCAGCAGATTCTGTTACTGCATCTACCACTTTATTCGATATCCTGCAAAAATGTTGCATACCGTCTCCTGCAGCAGAACTATAAGGACCATTCAAGGTCAACCTACTTTCTTCATGAACTAGTTGTTTGTATTGTACCATTCTTTCACAAAGAGAAATTTGCTCCTCGTTGGCACTTTCTCTTGACTTTTGTGCATACGCCAAAACCTGAGACATAAAAGACACAGCTAAGGGAATCTCCTATGCACTAAATAAATCAGTAACACTAATAATAATCTAAATAAACAATTTCTCTCTATACTTGAAGCATGTCATCCTGGTTTCACATCTCCAATTATCGTACCAATCATTCACTGGTGGCCTTGGGAGAACTACATTGCATGGTGCATGTCAGTTAAAGTTCAAACTTCAAACAGTTAAGTTCCATCTATTTTAGCAATACTTACCACACAGCTGTGTCATCCGTTACCGAATTACTTGTTGAATGCAAAAGCTCCTCCCAAACTGAGTTTGCGAAGAGATTGCCGAGTGACTGAAACAAGGTTAAGACAGGGGAATCCCAGACTTTCACATCAAGTGTCAGTGATCTTACCTGCAAAAAAATGTTTTACACCTTAGTTGCAAAAGTGAGGATCCAAAACAAAAGCAACACACACATAAGTTTAAAAAGAATTATGTTCAATGTAGTAAGACTTACATTTACAGGCTTACAAGACAGTTATCAACCAATTACTTTTTAAATATACTTTATTCTTTAGGACGAAACATAGGTGTTATTCTTTGGGTTCTTGTGTCATTGTTCTCCAATAAAAGCACAACATCGGTAACAACTGTTACACATGTTATATCTTCACTGATCATATGTTCTTATCGGAAAAACCAGCACAAGCGCCTAGAGAACAACACATAATTGAATTATTTCTTTTAGGCCTGTATGGGACCTTAACGAATACATTGATACCAAAATATTCATCTTCTAACCCTTTTTGCTACTCCATTAGCTGATTCTCTAGGTTTAATTCCCTAAAATTACCAGATAATGTAGCATATTTTGATGTTTTTAGGATTTATTAAATGTAGTAAATTTGTCTCCACAATCTGCAACATTTGGACTGTGCTAAGCATAAACAAGTAGATTGAGTCTAACATCATCTCTAACTCTAAGACATGCACTTTATTTCTCACTTATTTTAGATAAAAGAATGCATGATTTCAGGATGTATAAAGACAGCAGTATCAGCTTTTAAATAACATGAACGGCTACCATTGTCTTTGGCCTTATATATGTTGAGGTACAACAAGATAAATAATTAAATTTCTTTTGACTTGGAATAATAGATCAAAGGTCAATCTGAATCAAGATTTTATTCGATAAAAGTTTATAAGACTTGAACCATCTGAAAAATACTAAAGCATAAACTTAAATGTGCAACCTCAATTACTCACTTTTGACATATGTACACCAAGATTACGATGAACACCAGAACATTCAATGCATAAAAGGATGCCAAGGTTCAAGGATGCCCAGTCTGGTTCAGGTTTACCACAATCAGCACATTTGTCATTGCCGCTAACCTTTCTAAGAACATCAATTGGCTTTTCTCCTTTCATATTTTTTTTATTCCCTTGCGTGCGTAAAGGTGAACTATTTGGGGTGAAGTTCTTGGATGCAAAATCCCCACTCATCGCCGGATCATCTTGTGATGAATTTAGTAACAACTCAAACTTGCTTGCAGAGTAAAATTCATTGCCTTCTGAGTCAACTGATCGAGGCTGTCACATAATTGTTTAAGAGTTATGCTAATCGTAACTAATACAGGCATCAAATAATGCATTTACAAAAAAAAGGTCATGCTAAGAAACTGGTAAATGAAACAAAAAATAAGTCTTATAGTCCTCCTAATTAAGCGCAAAAAAATATTAAAGTGCACTATTTATTTTAGTCTTTGCTTTCCTTCTTGTGTAATTAAGAGGATTTTTGACCATTTGTAGAAGCATTTAGCATTTCTGGGAATAGAAACATTCTGAAATTTGTTTTACTCTATCATTAATGTTGAATTGACAGAAAATCCCATTCACTATTCTAAAAGCATAGGAAAAATATACTATGTAGTATGTACCGTTTCCAGTATCTGTGCACTCAACAAGGAGGCAATTACTCCAGTTATCTTTTCCATCCAATCCATCTGGTCAAGGGCATTTTCGGCCTGCGTTACATTCCTAAGAATCATAGGAAGAAATAATAAAAACTAAACGATGCTTTAATAAAATTTTGGAATGAGTACCTGCAATGTATACATCTTTGATGGTGAAATAATCCTGAAGCAGAATCTTAAATCTGACTGCTCAGCATCAATCTTGATTGTTGATGTCAACAGGTTCACTGTATGACGCGCTACAGATCTATCGTCCGGAATAACTCCATGATATTGTGACGAAAGCAACCGACTCAGAATCCCCGAACTATTTTCAGTGGCAAAATTCCTTTGTGTACAAGGTTGATTGCCACCCTGAAATGGTATGCTCAAATTTATTAAGATAAGTCGACGACATTTTCATTACATACCTTAGGTAGCATTTGGCACACATGTCAGAACAGGATGGAATGTGATGTATTCTACAAACAGAAGCTAGATAGAAAAGAACGAACATCCTGTTCTGTTTGTGCACCAAATGGCAAACACTATCTAAGAATGTTATTACTTAACTTTTAGTTGAATACTTACTTGTAACCCAATCAACGGTTTACGGTAGTAGTATAGCATTCCACGACTATCAAGTACGAAGTACCTTCTCTTCCAGTCACCCCTCAAATTGGAGGATCGTTTTGAAAGGTAGCCTTGTCTAATGATTTGAATCTAAAGATGCCAATGGATAGAACTCAAAAATGAGAAAATATGTCAAATGAAGTAATTACTAATTTTCTTGGAGAATGATGGAAACATCATATTCTGCAATACCTTTCCATTTGCAGCAGATTCTGTTACTGCATCTACCACTTTATTCGATATCCTGCAAAAATGTTGCATACCGTCTCCTGCAGCAGAACTATAAGGACCATTCAAGGTCAACCTACTTTCTTCATGAACTAGTTGTTTGTATTGTACCATTCTTTCACAAAGAGAAATTTGCTCCTCGTTGGCACTTTCTCTTGACTTTTGTGCATACGCCAAAACCTGAGACATAAAAGACACAGCTAAGGGAATCTCCTATGCACTAAATAAATCAGTAACACTAATAATAATCTAAATAAACAATTTCTCTCTATACTTGAAGCATGTCATCCTGGTTTCACATCTCCAATTATCGTACCAATCATTCAAGATTTTCAGTATTGAGGAAGTACTCAATACCGAGAATTCTTACATGTGTTATTCTTACTTATAGACAAAAAACTCATAAGAATGTTCCATCTACTATCCGAGTATTCTTGGAATAGAAGCACGTTTCCTATCTTCATTCAAATTAAAGCAAAAGAAGTAAAGAGTTAGTAGCAAAACCTCAAGAATGAAAGGCTCCATCTCATGAAATAGCTGATATCCCTGCAAGATAAATAATTTTTTTTAAAACATAAGTGCGATACTCTGATGGAAAATTCCATGTATGATCATGTCATATACCTGTTGAAAGTATCGAAGATGAGCATCCATAACTGCAGTGACAGCCTCCAAAAACTCAAATCTCTTCTTGGCCTCAATATTATGAAGAGCACTAACCTAAAACATTAAATATGTTTAGTAGTGAAGAGCAAAAAAATATAAATTTTATACTCTTATTCAAATCGGCATATCTTCTCAACTAAAATTACCAGATTGAAACGAGCTTCCTCAAATAAGTTTCTTGCATTGTGCAATTCCTGGAATGTCTCTACTAAATTAGATTTAAGAAGATCATGGTAACCGATGACAAGCTAATACATAGTTTATGATTAAAACAGCCAAAAATTAACTACTGGATGTACCTCTTCTATGACAGCAGCAGTATCAAACTTGGTGCTTTTTCTCAATGACATAAATTTTTCGCGTGCCTGTAGCACAAAAAACATATATTAGTTATGATCAAGAGAGAGGCCAAAGAACTGTCAACGTTTCTCTTTTATTTTTCTAAGTGCCTTAGCTTTTTCCCCTGGATTTCAGCAACATTTACATAAACATGCATCTCACTCCTTTGAAATTTCTTCAAATGTTTGAGTTGAACATTGTTATGTAATTACAATATTACAGCGCAAGTTCTTTGAAAATCCATAATTAAGTATAATTGAAAGAACAAACTTGATATTAAAGGGAGATTTGACCATGGGAAAATTAAAATTTCAACCAGATCACTAGGAGATCCTTTTCCATGACTTGAAATTTAAGTTATCCATTAAAAGCCTTTTGTTCCTCTCTCGGTAATAATAAAACATGGTTAGTATCAATATATGAAATTCTACTAGGTGGGAGGCTAGTACGCTGAGCCGTCATTTTTTTAATAAAATAAAAATACCAATATAAAGAGTAAAGGATCATACTGAATAGTGAATACACAAAAAACAACCAAGACATAGATCAAATACTTATACAAATGTAGTTGAAGGAAATGAAATCCATGGATGCAGAGATCATAATAATGTGCAACATTTAAAGCCAATTGAGATGCACCTGGTCATATGCAAGTGAAGATTTGTCGAAGCGCCTTCGAGCTTCCTGCAAGCATCACTTGAAAGGTTAAAATAAAACTTCACAAGTCATATGATGGCCGAAATCATGAATATCTTGGTTAACATAAAATCAGCCCTCATGAGTCAGGAGTGCTATCCTTTTAAGAGGGTTGCCTTTTTTAAAATTGAATTCCATAAGTTGTGGTTTTCCTTGTCCATTGTTTTAACTGATAACCTTGTAATGGAGTAATTTTGTCACAGTTTTTGTAACTTTAAATTACTTAAATTTTTCTTGTTAAACCAATAAAATATACACCCCTCTAAATTCATTACCTTGACATCAAGGATTTCAACATTTAGTATGTTCAACAATCTATCATTCAGCATGTGCTCAACCTACAAAGCCACATTAAGTATGGTGAGGTTAACAATATCAGTTAGAACAATTGTCTCTAATTTACCATAAAAAACATTAAAAAGGGACTTTCAAATTTCAACAATATCATCTTGCAATTTCTTTCAACAATATCCCAAAAGCAGCTTGAGATTTTTAAGTTTAATGAGCACAAAGTTACTAGTTTCACCAGTGGTCTAATATTCATAGAAGAATACATTGCTGAAAAATAAGAAAGACAATGGCAACACTAGAGAAACCATTACCTCTGACCGAAGAAGTTCCTTGTGTGTACTGATTTCTCTCAAAGCAATAGTGAATTTGGCCATAACAGGTCCTGAGAATACCAAAACAAAATTTTATCAAATTTACAACAACAAGAACAACAAAGCCCTTTCCCACTATATAGGATTAGCTACATGGATCGAACAACATCATTGTTGTTTCATCTAACATTCTGTATAAACATGCACATAACTATAGTATAAATCCAGTAACAATATGATTTCTCATGCTCAACCTAAGTTTTCAAGTTAGCTAAGGGCTCATACAACCCAAGCATAACCTCCAAGTACACATATCTTCAGTTAATGCCTCTAACAAAGGCCATAAGCACACAATTACAACAAAGAAAGTCATTTAGGTTTATTTCATAAGAAAAGGTTAGAGGAGAAAAGAGAAAAACAAGACTTGCCTCCCAAAGTTACAAATAAAGGATCATTATGCCCTCCAACAAAATTTTCAACAGCACTTGCAAATGCAATGTCTCCATCATATGCCTCTGCTAGTCCTTCCCTAAAAAGGGTTAAAAATATCAAAGCATAAGAAATTTAACAACGTTAAAACTAGGGATACATTTCCGGAGCACATCTTCTACCTACAATATGTATCGTTCTATGTGTCATAAGCTATGATTGGTGAGAAAAATATTTAATAATTAAACTTTTAACTTAAATACATTTTTCAAACTAATCACGGCTCATGTTCAACCTTTCTTATTATCACAATTCACATAACATGACAATACCAACAGTTTTCCTTCTGCTTATTATTGCTTTATGTCTGACAAAAATTATAATACACACTTGAACATTATATGGTGTCTCATTATAGTTCTGCCAGTTAAAGCATAAATTGCATTTTTTTCATGAAAAGTTCATACATAAATATCTTTCTATGTATTATTAGTATTCCTAGTATTCCATCAATATAATGTATTGTAAAGTCTCAAAAAATGTAACCTTTTAAAAAGTTGAATGAAGAAAATGGCATTGAAAACTTACGTGTACTTTTGACAACCTTTATAGAACTTCCAACATCTAGAGCGTAACGCTTCTGAACTTTCTTCCATTATCTGCAGCTGCATCCATAGCCGTTCATCAATCATGTTATATAATTAAGGAATGCACAACACAATCATTCAAACATTACATTACTCTCATAAACCAAAAAATAAATATAAATTGCATATAAACAAATACCATTCATAATCATAAGAACAATGTTCTTAAATATTTTTATTTTTTTCTTCTGAATTGATCAATCTCTAGAGAAACTGGAATATGAATAAAAAATTAAGAAGAACAGAACCTGTTGCCGGAACATAGGGGAGTCTTGGAGTTTTTGGAAATACATTTTCTGAAGAAAAGATATTAAAAAAAGTTTACAAAAAATCTTCTTTTTGTTGTGCAGAAATTGTTCTACAGAGAGAGAGAGAAAAAGGAATAAAAAAAGAGAAGTCTATTTGGTGGCTTTGTTTTTTGTTCTGTTTTTGGCCAAATTAATGTTAAAAGTAGTTAAAATTAGTTGGGATTTTTTTATGTCTGTCAACTAGAAATATCAACTGTTCCTTTCTATTTTCTCTCTCTACATTCTGTAATAATAATGTTAACAGAATAACAAGTTGCCCTTTTTGCTTTGACCATTTAGTTATTTTCCAACCCTGCATGCATTTTGGTTTGGTTCAACATAAAGTATTGTGTGGGGGAAAAAACAAATTTGACATCTTTGTTTTAATATTCTTTTTTTATTTCTTGCATACGTTATTTCCACCCAAAGAATAGTGCAAAAAAAAACATGTGTGTCTTGTGACTTGTGAGTTTTGACTGCTGAGTGATAGACACTCTTACATAACACTTTTGATCATTTCAGAGTTCATTGTTTACATTTTCTTACCATTTTTTGTTTCAGGGCATGACTAAAAAATTGCACTGAGGTAACTTTAGAAGAATAATACTTTATTTACAGGAGCCATGTTAAATAATTTATACTATTTTTTAATAAATAAAAAATTATATATAAAAACACTTGACTCTTAAATTTTTTGGGGTAATCATAGAATCTTAGTATGTAACAAATCCTCAATCTTTGTAGGGAGATAGAAAGTGGTCGTTTTTAATTCCTTGTCACAATACCAAAACAAAATTTTATCAAATTTACAACAACAAGAACAACAAAGCCCTTTCCCACTATATAGGATTAGCTACATGGATCGAACAACATCATTGTTGTTTCATCTAACATTCTGTATAAACATGCACATAACTATAGTATAAATCCAGTAACAATATGATTTCTCATGCTCAACCTAAGTTTTCAAGTTAGCTAAGGGCTCATACAACCCAAGCATAACCTCCAAGTACACATATCTTCAGTTAATGCCTCTAACAAAGGCCATAAGCACACAATTACAACAAAGAAAGTCATTTAGGTTTATTTCATAAGAAAAGGTTAGAGGAGAAAAGAGAAAAACAAGACTTGCCTCCCAAAGTTACAAATAAAGGATCATTATGCCCTCCAACAAAATTTTCAACAGCACTTGCAAATGCAATGTCTCCATCATATGCCTCTGCTAGTCCTTCCCTAAAAAGGGTTAAAAATATCAAAGCATAAGAAATTTAACAACGTTAAAACTAGGGATACATTTCCGGAGCACATCTTCTACCTACAATATGTATCGTTCTATGTGTCATAAGCTATGATTGGTGAGAAAAATATTTAATAATTAAACTTTTAACTTAAATACATTTTTCAAACTAATCACGGCTCATGTTCAACCTTTCTTATTATCACAATTCACATAACATGACAATACCAACAGTTTTCCTTCTGCTTATTATTGCTTTATGTCTGACAAAAATTATAATACACACTTGAACATTATATGGTGTCTCATTATAGTTCTGCCAGTTAAAGCATAAATTGCATTTTTTTCATGAAAAGTTCATACATAAATATCTTTCTATGTATTATTAGTATTCCTAGTATTCCATCAATATAATGTATTGTAAAGTCTCAAAAAATGTAACCTTTTAAAAAGTTGAATGAAGAAAATGGCATTGAAAACTTACGTGTACTTTTGACAACCTTTATAGAACTTCCAACATCTAGAGCGTAACGCTTCTGAACTTTCTTCCATTATCTGCAGCTGCATCCATAGCCGTTCATCAATCATGTTATATAATTAAGGAATGCACAACACAATCATTCAAACATTACATTACTCTCATAAACCAAAAAATAAATATAAATTGCATATAAACAAATACCATTCATAATCATAAGAACAATGTTCTTAAATATTTTTATTTTTTTCTTCTGAATTGATCAATCTCTAGAGAAACTGGAATATGAATAAAAAATTAAGAAGAACAGAACCTGTTGCCGGAACATAGGGGAGTCTTGGAGTTTTTGGAAATACATTTTCTGAAGAAAAGATATTAAAAAAAGTTTACAAAAAATCTTCTTTTTGTTGTGCAGAAATTGTTCTACAGAGAGAGAGAGAAAAAGGAATAAAAAAAGAGAAGTCTATTTGGTGGCTTTGTTTTTTGTTCTGTTTTTGGCCAAATTAATGTTAAAAGTAGTTAAAATTAGTTGGGATTTTTTTATGTCTGTCAACTAGAAATATCAACTGTTCCTTTCTATTTTCTCTCTCTACATTCTGTAATAATAATGTTAACAGAATAACAAGTTGCCCTTTTTGCTTTGACCATTTAGTTATTTTCCAACCCTGCATGCATTTTGGTTTGGTTCAACATAAAGTATTGTGTGGGGGAAAAAACAAATTTGACATCTTTGTTTTAATATTCTTTTTTTATTTCTTGCATACGTTATTTCCACCCAAAGAATAGTGCAAAAAAAAACATGTGTGTCTTGTGACTTGTGAGTTTTGACTGCTGAGTGATAGACACTCTTACATAACACTTTTGATCATTTCAGAGTTCATTGTTTACATTTTCTTACCATTTTTTGTTTCAGGGCATGACTAAAAAATTGCACTGAGGTAACTTTAGAAGAATAATACTTTATTTACAGGAGCCATGTTAAATAATTTATACTATTTTTTAATAAATAAAAAATTATATATAAAAACACTTGACTCTTAAATTTTTTGGGGTAATCATAGAATCTTAGTATGTAACAAATCCTCAATCTTTGTAGGGAGATAGAAAGTGGTCGTTTTTAATTCCTTGTCACGAAGACAATTCTGAAATTTAGTGAATGTTCACTTTCAGGATCATGAGATGCTTGTTGGTAACATTGATATATCTAAGTACTAATCAGCCTGTGATAAAAGATTTTTTTTTGTTAAGGTTAATCTCAAAACTAATTGTCAATGAGAAGAATAGTTCAACAAATATTTAAACCATGTCTAAGAGCATGGTACGATTTGAGATTTACTTCTCAACAAATCTGGGTTTTTTCCCAAGTAGTATTAGACTATTCTCGCATGCACCTTTTTGGACAGATATAGCTCTTCCAATTTTATTTGGGTGTAATGATCTATTTTTGAACTGGTATTTCACTTCACATTTTGTGCAGTATGTGCATTTTCTTCTGAGGAAGTATTCTATTGGATTATTAACTTGTTGGATTACTCTGCACCAGCACAGATCATGCAGCAAGTTTACTCCTAGTATTTTTGACATCATTGTAAGTTCTCTTACTGATCAAACCTTGTTATATTAAGATGATTTCTGGATATGTTCCAAGTACGAAATTGTATGAATTTTCATTATTTTGAGACCTAGAGCTTTGTGTTAAGTATCCCAATAGTTCCTGCATGATCCTGAAACAAGTAGTTAAGTTGACTGATCAAACCTTGTAGTTTTGGGCTGATCTTTGGATATGTTAAAAATAGTATTGTAATACATGCAAATATTGACATTAGTTGCTGCAGAATTGTGATGCCAATACTAGAACAGCTTCCCTTTTAAATTATCTGACTGATCAAACATGGTTTTTCTATTATTCCTGATAGATAGTGGTGGCTAAACATTTTATGTATGTGCCTGATGGTTGGAAGATTTGTTCCTCCCTAGTATGACTTTTAGACCCACTCTCATTTTCTATCTGCTTTTTTGTACTTGGGATCAAAACCAAAATACATAACCAACCTTCTTTTTTTTTTGCCCTCCTTTGCATTCTGAGTCATACATATTTCATATAAAAAATGGTTAAAGTTTTGGTTTTGTTAATACAAGTAAATTTGTATCTCAACCAGCATTTGAGTTTTCTCATTTTCTTTTTGAAGTCAGCCAATGCTTATGCCATAGAATAACTATTCTCACATATACCAGTTCCACAAAGCTTATTCCTCTAATGATTGTTTCGATTCATATCCTTAGGCCAAGGAGATGAAGACTGAAGTGAAGCACGAGAAGGTGAGGGCTATTCACGAGCAGTCGCTTGCAGCAATCATGATGCTCCATAAAGAGTACACTGGTGCCAGGCAGAAGTTAATCATTGCACAGAAAATATACCCGGAACTCGAAAACATTAGTCTAAAGTTGACCATCTGTGAAATATTGTTGCTCGCTTCCAGTTTGAAGTTATCACATATAATGAGCTGCATTCTTGATCTAATATGCCCTTCATCCACTTGTTCTGATGCTAGATGTTATTTCAGTGATCTTGTCAACTCGATAAACGGTATCAAAAACGAGTTTCCAGGAGCTGAGTTAGCTCAAGAAATTGTACAGAATGCACTGAATATGCTTTCAGACCGAGAAAATAACATGTATTATGGTTTAGAGCATGATGACAATGATTTTATTTCTCCAGATGAGATTTTGGATGGAGAGAACATAGAATCTGCCTCCACTTGGGAGAGTTGCAGGGATATCATAAATGCTGATATTCCACTTGAGCAAAGTAGTTTGGAGGAATCCATGGTGCAAGATCCAGAATATCCAGAGCATGAATTCTATAATTTTCAGAAAGAAAGAAGCATCGAGTTGTTTGAACCGGGACAAATATGGGCTGCAAACTATCAACCTGATGAGACTAAACAGTGCCGATATGCGAAAATCTATTCTAAAAATGGAGATGTGTTGAGTGTAACATGGTTGAAGCCAGTACTTGTTGGTGGTTCTGATGAAAGTATATGGTCTAATGTTGGTTTGTCTTTTGCTTGTGGAGCCTTTCATCACGATCCAAATACATGTTATCAGGTGAGGACAAGAATCTTTTCCTACAAATGTTCTTCAGTTTCGGATCAAACGGGTGACCAAATTGAAATTTACCCAAAGATAGGTGAAATTTGGGCAGTGTACAAGGATGGTATTGCCAATGCCTGCAATCCTCAAGGACTAGGATGCAATTTTGAGTTGATAGAAATGTTCTCTGATTATTCAAAATGCACTGGTTGTGATTTTACTTGTCTAGTGAAAGTTAATGGTTTTCGCAGTGTCTTCAAGAGACTAACATGCGGAACACATCCAGTTCTGTTCCATATTTCTCCTAACAGATTTCTTTTCTCTCATAAGATCCCAGCACATAGACTTGTGGGTGGGAAAGATGAAGCTTTATTTGAATTGGACCAAATGGCTTTGCCTAACAATTTGATTCAACAGATTGAGGAAAAGTTGTGTGTTGAGCAGTTGCAATTAGAGGGCAAATTCTTGGACTATAGGAAATCAGCATGCGATTTTGCCACTGGTCAAGTTTGGGCTATTTATTGCGGAAAGGATACAACGCCTCACCAATACGCTATCATAAACAAAGTGGTATCCAACAGGCAAGTTCAATCAACATTGTTAGAACCTGAAGCAATTCATGAATATGAGACCAAATGGAGACAAGATCTACCTGTTGCTTGTGGAACATTCAAACATGGAAATACTAATGTCATCTTCGATATTTCACAATTTTCTCATTTGGTTAACTACATGAAAAGTACAACTAGGCCACACTATATTATTTATCCCCTAAAAGGAGAGGTCTGGGCAATGTACAAGAATTGGAAAAGAAACTGGGATTATTCTGATTATGAACAATGCAAATATTGGTTGGTAGAAATTATTTCAGATTTCTCGAAAGAAAATGGGATGAAAGTAGCCAAACTGAAAGAGGTCCATAATTGCCAAAGCTTGTTCCAAAGGCAACAACATGAGGGATTTGATATATCTTGTACAGTTTTTGAAGAAGATATTCTATGTTTTTCGCATCGAGTTCCAGCTTATAAAGTAGCTGGAGTTGAAAAGTATGGTATTCCTAAGGATAGTTGGCATCTTGAACCTCATGCTCTAACACCTCATCATAAGGTAAAAAATATAATTCTTAAACCTCAGGCTATTATACCTCATGAGCAAAAAGGTATAATTTCAGCAACAAGAATGCATGATAGTAGCAACAACTTTGTGCATGAACCAATTCAAGTTCAGATGCCCAATGAAGATGAATCTGAGCCTAAAGGAGCAAGAGTTCAAAGGGCAACTAGGAAGCCAGAGTACCTAAAGGACTACATGTGATAGATACTACTCAATTCAACTTCCCTTTTAGCATTTGCATTTTATTTAAGTATTTCCGTATTGTATGTATCTTGTGTTTTTTAACATGTTTGGGTGCTTAGCATGGTTATATAATACAGTGGTGAAATGAAGTAAGAAAAGAATTATTCACTATTTCATCCTTAGATAATTAGAAGATCATGTATTTGATTGGACTTACATGTATGATTATGAAATCAAATCTTGCAATTATCTGTATGTACTATTGTATTATAAATAGAAAGATTGGGTGCACAAGTCAGTTAAGCAATTTAGATAAACAATTGGCCCATCTTAATAGTGATACCACTTTTCATGAAATGTCCCGCCATTATTCCACTATCCAGCTCTTAGTCACCTCCCTATGTTGTCTCACCTTCTCGGTTTCCATTCATTTGCTCCATCAAACACAACCTCCATCACCTTTCTTCATCTACTCAGTGTGACTTTTTGACCCTCTTGGTTTGTGTTTTTTTCCTTGTGTTTGACACTCAGATATGGTAATATTTGTGTTCTTTAGTGTCAAGAAGGGATAGTCGGAAATGGGAGAGGAGTGGTCGGTAGAAGATGCCCGGTTGAATGCCAGAGATCTGATAGTTTGGTCGGATTATCGTCTGGATCCACTGGAGTACCTGAAAAGGTTCTCCGACGATGAAGTCAGTTATGCGTCTTAGAGAGGTAAGGGAGAGAGAAGTTAAATTGAATAGCAAAAAGTGCAGCAATAAATGAGGGAATGAGAATTAAATTATACTCCTTGTATGATCTCTCCTATTTATAGAATTTAGGAAATGCTGAGATGACATCTTGTCGTTGGTCAGTATCTAACGGGTACAAAAGATGTACTCTGGCCATCCTTGCTTGTCATGTGAATCTGCTCTTGTCGAGTTGTCGGGGATAGACAGAATGTGCAGACGGCGTGGCAGGCAGTCTGTTATCTGACATTGAAGGCGAGCAGCGGCGCATTAAATGGTGGGTCAGATGTACATTAAATGGTGGGTCAGAGGTATTAATATTGTGTTAGGAGCATTTATGGTGTCTGCTACAAGTGAGTCCATCTAAGGCGAGTTACAGAAATGACCAGGATAGAACAATTGTCTCCAGTCTATTAGGTCGGTCAAAGGTGGTCGGGCTAGTAGGCTCAAGGATTGGACTAAAGATGACTCGGGTACGACCAGGGTAGAACAGTTACCTCCAATCTATTAGGTCGGTCAGGGTGGTGGGCTGGTAAACTCTTGGGGTGGACTGGGGATGGCCTAGATATAGGGTTATTGGTGTGAGCGGACATATGTAGGCATAGGGGTAGGTCATGATGATCGTTTGCCTTTTTCGGACACGTGGAGGGACGCTTGGCGTTTCGTTTGAGCCAGGAGTGATAAATCGACGCGCCTATTCGTTTCAGTCCTGTCGTTTGGATTTCTATGCCACCGTTAGATTGCCATGGAGTGATTTTGGACGGGTAGATGTGAGTTTTGAGTTGGGCCCTTGGGAAGATCTAGGCTTGGGTCTTCTCTATTCTGTTTTCTTACCGAATTTCTGATCATCCTTGAATTTGGGCGAATTTCCTCCATCCAGAAGTCAATCTTCCTTCCAAGCTTTTTTAATCTCTAATTCCCTTCCTTCCTTTTTCTTTTAGTTATGACCGGCAGGGATTCTAGTTCTGATGATCTAGAGATCTTGCTCGGGTCCCGCCGATTTTTAATTCCCTCGGTTCCTGTCATCAAAGGCGCCGGTCTACAAGGGGGTGGTCTCGACGGTTGTCTCTTTCCGCCTTTTTGCGCGACGTAAGGTGGGGAGATAGTAGCGGCAAGGTTGACATCCTGGACCGGGCAGCCTTTTGTATGAAGTGGGATCCGGTCTTGGGTAAAATATCCAGCTCGGAGTCTGACACTGGTGACATGTTACCTATAGGGAGGAATTTTGTTGATTACACCGATCAATACACTCTTCCACCGGAGATGATGGACCCAGAATCTCCCTACTAGTGGGTCGACCGGGAGGTCATCGGTAGTGCTTTGTTCTACTCGTCGGGCAAGCAGCCTCGGGTGGACTTGTTGGCTTACCCAACTGAAGGCATCACGTGGCGTAGTCCGGCTAAGAAGGTACGAGTCTGCCAAGATATATTTTTGGAGAGCAATGACCGTCACAACTTCTACATGTACGAGTATTTTTCATGCCAGATCGGCGTGAGGGTTCCATTCGATGAATGGTCTGCCCACGTGCTACAACACCTTCAAGTGGCTCCTTCCCGACTCCACCCTAACTTTTGGGGTTTGATCCAGGCCTTTAAAAAATTTTGCAAGGTCATGGAACTTTCGTGCATGCTTCACCTTTTCTTTTGGATGTTCTGGGTGGAACACAGCTCTAACAAGGACGAGAGCGATGCGGGTCGGCATGGATGGACCTCGCTCCAATCCAGGAATGGGCGTGCTCTCTTCCAATCTTTTGAGGGATCCGTCAAGGGTTGGAAAACTGGGTTCTTCCGGATAAAGGTTGTGGGCGAACAACATTCTTGGGCGTATGGGCCCGATGGTCAACCCTGGTTTCCATTTTCTTGGAATATGGGAATTCATCAAAATCAGCCAAATCCTTTAGCTTTTCATACGACCAGTTGAGTCTCCGGGAAAGGGAAGTGGCAGATGAGATTTTGTCCTGGATTAAGGAGGGTTGGGTCGTAGTGTGCTATAAGCTAGTCTAGGGGGATCATATTTTTTAGGCTGAAGTCGGTGAGCATCTGGTTTATAAAATGTATTTTGTTTGTTGTATTACTGTTTGGTTTTGACTTGTTCTTTTCTCTTTTTTCCAGTAGCTGTTATGGGTGATCAATCTGACCAATCATGTCTTCTAAGGAGAGCTGCTCTGAAGAAGAAGAGTGTGGATGTCACTAAGAATGCAAGGTTTGACTCGCCCGCCCGTGCAGAGTCTTCTCGTGGGGAGTCTTATGGGCCAGCGGATGTTTGTCTCCTCCTTATGAGCCTCAAGTCATGGTTGCGACCATTCCGACTGATACCCACTCGGTTGATCTAACCGGGGAAGAAGTTGTGCCTGTTGGGGTCCTCGTGCCCCGCACGGAGGATCCTACTAAGGGGAAAACCCCTAGTAGTGGTAAAGGAAAGACTCCCGCCAAATCTTCTTTCTTGTACCGAGTTCCCAAGGTGGTGGAGGTCGAACTACTCAACCCTGAGGTATTGGAGACGATGAACTCAATGCATGTGACTAATATTCTGAGAAGGGTTTGGGAAGCCGGGGTTTTGGTTGCTTTTGTGGCCAAATACCTCAAGGGTGAAGGAGTGTTAGCTACCCGAGTCGGGGAGGATGCTTTGGCCAAAATCCAGGAGTGACACTCGACTGAACTCCACGAGCTGGAGAAGAAGTACGTTGAGATGCTTAAAGTCCAAGAGGAGCAGAACCTGAGCGCCGATGAGCAGTTGTCGGCGATTACACTCCAACTTCAGGATGCTCTGGAGGCTACGGTGCAGGCCCATGCTGGTATGGGAGCTGCTCAGCGGGAAATTGGGGCCTTATATGAACGCCTTGACCGAGCTGAGGGGGAGAGGCGTCATCTGGAGACCAAGTTGTAGTTGGCTGAGGAGCAGGATGAGACGAACAAAGGTGACATTGTTCAGTTGACCGAGGAGCTGGCTAAGCTGAAGGCGTCCTACCAAGACTTGGAGGAGGATGTCGTTGTGGCGGCTAATGCGGGGTGGGATAATGCCTTGGCTCAGGTCCGGATGGTTCTGCCTGATGTTGATTGGTCTTGGACCCGGATAGACGCCAAGGTCACCCCTGAAGGGGAGTTGATCGCCGATGACGGGGAAGGTCCAGTGAAGCTTCAAATCCCGGGTAGAGATAGTGGGGGTTGTAATTTTTTGATGTAATTTGAATGGATTTTGTAATGAATGAAAAGTTTCTTTACCCTGCCTATTCAATTTGTGTTTATTGCCTTTCTTTGATTTCTTTATCCTACTTACGTATACTTGAATAGAATTGATGAATGGACTTAATCGTCTGGATGTTAGCGAATGAGCCTTAATGAGTGTTGAATGACCATTAATTCCTTACTATTTGGATGTCAACTTAATGAATCTTAACTAGTATTTAATAATCACCAAGTCTCGACTGGTTGGATATGAACTTGATGAACCTGCATGAGTATGAAAAGATCACCAAGTTTTTACTATCCGGATATCAAGTTAAATAAATCGAATGATTATTTAATAATCACCAAGTCTCGACTAATCGGATATGAACTTGATGAACCTGCATGAGTATGAAATGATCAGTAAGTCTTCACTATCCGGATATCAACTTAAATAACCCGAATGAGTATTTAATAATCACCAAGTCTTGACTGATCGAATATGAACTGACTAATCAATCAATCGGCTAACTAATCATTCAGATAATCATTAATATATTTTTAATCGCTATTGGACTTGAATGAGAATGTTGAATGTTGAATACCATAAGTAGTGGGAGCTCGCTTAAAGGAGGATTTGCCCCAATCTTTGAGGAGTGTATTGATGGCGACCACGAGGACCTGGTCATATCTTGGGTTTGTGAGTTGAACTGCCTTCATAGGGGGGACTGACCCACGCCTCTAGGGGTGTATTGATGGCAACCAAGAGGACTTGGTTTGAACCGCCGTCAGAAGGGGAGTGACCCACGCCTCGGAGGGGTGTAGCGATGGTGACCAAGTGGACTTGGTTTGAACCACCATCGGAGGGGGACTGACCCACGCCTCTAAAGGGTGTATTGATCGCGACTAAGTGGACTTGGTCCTATCTTGGGTTTGTGAATTGAACCACCGTCAGAAGGGGACTGACCCACGCCTCTAAGGGGTGTATTAACGGCGACCAAGCGGACTTGGTTTGAACCGCCGTGAGAGGGGGACTGGCCCACGCCTTGGAGGGGTGTAGCAATGGCGACCAAGAGGACTTGGTTTGAACCACCGTCGGAGGGGGACTGACCCACGCCTCTGTGGGGTGTATTGATGGCGACCAAGAATGGCCTACAAAAGATATATGAATAATACCTCGTTATCATATAAATTGGATTTGATTACATTGTTTACTCAGTCTGGCACAGGATTTACATTTTCCTAAGCAAAAAACTGTAGTAGGTTCGTGGCGTTCCAAGTACGGGGAATCTCCTTTCCTGCCAGGCATTCCAGTTTGTAGGCTCCTTTGCCGATTTTTTTAATTACTCGGTAGGGCCCCCTCCCAATTCGGCGCTAGCTTGCCTTTAGTTTTTCCGACATCGTCTCTCTTGAGTACTAGACTGCCTGTTTCGAAGCCTCGTAGTACCACGGTTTTGTTATACTTCTCGGTGGTCCTTATTTTGATGGCGGCTTCTTTGATTCTGGCTCAATCCCTCTTCTCTTCTATCCAATCCAAGTTGTGTCTTAGGATAGTGGAGTTGGCGGCTTCATCGAAATGTATTGTCTGCCAAGTGGGCTCACTGATTTTAACCGAATCATGGCTTCGGCCCCATAAGTGAGATTAAAATGTGATTCCCTGGTGGTGGAGAGAGGAGTTGTTCGGTAAGCCCAGAGGATATGATGTAGCTGCTCTGGCTATGCTCCCTTGACTTCTTGCAGTCTTTTTTTATCCCTCACAAGAGGACTTTGTTAGCCGCTTATGTTTGACTATTCGTCTGAGGGTGCTCGACTGAAGTGAAGTGTTGCTTGATGTGATGGTCTGACAACAGTTCCTTGAACTTTCGGTCGTAAAATTGAGTCATGTTGTCAGTGATTGTTGCGGGTATCTTGAACCGCATTATAATATTCCTCCAGATAAATTTCTGGATGTTGGCCGATGTGATGTTGGATAAAGGCTCAGCTTCGACCCACTTAGTGAAGTAATCGACTGCCACTATTAGGAATTTAAGTTGTCCGGTTTCCGGTGGAAATGGTCTCATAATGGACATGGGTTATTGTTGTTGTTAGCTCTTTAGACGGGGCCTTGTGGAGGTCAGCAAACAACTGGCAAGGCGTGCATTTCTTGGTGAGCTCGGAGGCATCTTTTTCCATGGTCGGCCAGTAATATCCGTCCCGGAGTACCTTCTTCGTTAGTGATGTTGTGCCGTGATGGTGACCACATCTCCCTTCGTGGATTTCTTGGAGGACATACCGAGCCTTATTGGGGCCGAGTCATTTAAGCATTGGAGTAGAAAAGCTCCAACGATACAAGCAACCTTGTACTATTGTGAACCATGAATTGTGCTTGAGGAACCTTTGCATATCCTACTGATCCACCAGTAAGTCGTTGGTGGTTAGATATCTAATTACTGGGTCGGTCCAGTCATTCGGGATCTGTATTTGCTCGATTGCCATGATGTTGGGTTGTAGGACCAACCCTTGAACCACCGACTTGTTATTGCTCGGGCTATTTATGCTTGCAAACTTGGACAAAATATCTGTCTGGACATTCTGCTCCTGTGGGACGTGTTGGATAAAGGTTGTCCCGAACTTGGCCATCAATTCCTTAACCTTGGCCAGGTATTTCCCGAGTAACACATCCTTTGTTTGGTAGGCACCCATGATCTAAGAGACGGCGAGTTGGGAATCACTACAACTGCAGACGGCGAGTAACACATCCTTTGTTTGATATGGGAAAGGTGAAGGTGAGTGAGTGTTCAGTGGACACTCCACTACCCCGGGGATTGGATGATCCGTCGACATAGATAGTCCATACCTGCTCAAAACTACTAGGTTGCATAGTCAACTTAGCAACAAAGTCGGATAGGACTTGGCTCTTGATAGTCGTTTTGGGCTCATACTGTATATCAAATTGTGATAGTTTAATAGACCAGGAGATCATCCGCCCGGTGAGCTCTGGCTTGTGCAAAATCTGACGGATTAGTTGATTGGTCCTGACTACCATGGGGTGGGATTGAAAATACTGATGTAGATGTCTTGTTGCCATTAAGACGGCGTAGGCGACCTTTTCCAATTTCTGATACCTAAGCTCTGGGCCTCGTAAGGCATTGTTGGTGAAGTACACTAGTTGTTGAACGTCTTCACTTTTTCTGATTAGTGTTGTTGTCACGGCCTCGTCTGTTACTACTAAGTAGACATATAGTGTCTCAGCAGGTGCAGGTTTAGAAAGTGTGGGCGGAGTTGCCAAATATTGTTTGAAAGTTTGGAAAGCTTCTTCGCACGCGTCTAACCAAGTAAACATGTTGCTCGTTTTGAGGAGTTGGAAGAGTGGGGAGAGTGTTTTGCGGGAGCTACTAGCCTGGAAGCCCCGGCGGACTCTGTGGAGTGCTTATCGGCAACTGGCCGCGAAGGTCCATTACTAGGTTCGGGTCTATGCTGGCGAAGCTCATTTAGTAGTTGGGTCTGCTGTTGGATAATTTGGCTTTGAGTTTGGATAATTTTGCCTTGAGTTTGGATAAATTGGCCTTGAGTTTGGATCATTTGGAAGAGTTGTTGGGTAGTGGGTGCTTCTAAGGTGGGGTTGGGTGGGTGACTTTGGCTAGCCTGTTGAGATGGTTGCACCAGTGATGGGGGGTAAATGGAAGGGGTGTCATGATTTAGGGGAATCGTTGTGTTGAGCGTTCTGCTTGGATAGGTGGCTGAGCTTGGTTATGAGTGGTCACCATATCGTAGGTAAGCCACAGACGGCGACAATATTCTTTAGTATCAAGAAGGGATAGTCGGAAACGAAAGAGGAGTGGTCAGTAGAAGATGTCCGATTGAATGCTAGAGATTTGATAGCTTCGTTGGATTATCGTATGGACCCGCCGGGGGAGGTACCTGAAAAGGTTCTCCGACGATCAAGTCAGTTATGCGTCTTAGAGAGATAAGGGGAGTAAGTAAGAGAGAAGTTAAAGCGAATAGCAATAAGTGCATCAATAAATGAGGGAAGGAGAATTAAATCATACTTCATGTATGATCTCTCCTATTTATAGAGTTTACAAAATGTTGAGATGGAATCTGGTCATTGGTCAATATCTAACAGATACAAAGGATGTAATGTAGTCGTCCTTGCTTTTCCTGTGAATCTGCTCTTGTCGAGTTGTCGAAGACAAGCGGAATGTGAAGGTGGCGTGGCTGGCAGTCTGTTATCTGACATTGACGGCGAGTCAGTGGCGCATTAAATGGTGGGTCAGATGTGCATTAAATGGAGGGTCAGATGTGCATTAAATGGAGGGTCAGATGTATTAATGATATGTTAGGAGCATTTAAGATTTCTGCTACAAGTAGGTCCATCTGAGGCAAGTAACGGGAATGACCGAGATAGAACAATTTGGTTGTCCTCTACCGTTTGCATATTTTCCAATGTTTATCGTGCATTCTTCTCCTACTAATTGATTATACAGATGTTTTCTCTTTCCATCGACGATCATTCCAATTATTCTTTGTCTTGTATTAATGAACTAAGTTACTAGTACATTCTTCTTCATCGACAAACATTCGAATGATGACTTATGTTGATTAGAACTCACACTAGTCCACTTTATTCTGCATTATCAATCATATTCTCATGTACATTGTTTAAAGTAAAAATAGATTTTCACAAAAAAAATATTTTATATAAATCTGATTTGAGATAACTTTTGTTATTTTTACATAGTTTTTCATATTAATGTACAATTAAAGATAAATGAATAAAGAATATTTCCATGTCATTTTTGGACGCCTCATGTTATAAATAAATGTATTTTTCCTTCATTTTTCTCGTCCCATTTGGGGGCATTTTCTCTATTTTTCTTCTCTCCCTCCTTATATATGCCAAAGCATTTCTAGCCAACTTCTTCTTACTTTTCATGGTACTGGACCAAATTGTGGGTTGAGAATGACAATGATAGTTAGATTGTGGGAAATTATGATTGGCACGGGTAGTCATACTGCGAGTATTTCAAGAATTAATATTGGTAGTCATATTGTGGTGTATTCGAAATCAGTTCTTCCAATGCAGTAAGAATTCAAAAATAGAGAACGAATTGTTTTATCGTATGGATGACATGGTTGATAGTATGTTTGCACATTTTAGATAGTGTGACGAGAATTAAAGAGAGTGATCTGATCATAATTTAGTCAATAGTTATTTTTTGTGTCGTTTAGAAAATACTGGATCTCTGCCAACACAGGCAAATTGTCGATAAAATTCCAAAATGACATTTTCTTTTGACCCAGTTTTTTTTCACCTTATCATTCAGGAAAGGCAAAAAAAATTTAGGGTAGCAAACACTTTTTAAAATTTCGCTTAAATTTGAACCCATAGTTGATGATAGAATTAGAATAGATATTTTTTGTTTCCTACTCACACGAGCTCATATCCTTGATTTTCTATCAATCTCTAATTCTAATCTTCTTCTCATTAATTACTAAATTTAAAAAATGACTGAACATAGACATGGTATCACTAATCATCTCACTCAGTAATGACATGACATCCTCCTTAGTTAACATGTCAAGCAATCATTAGTGGATTTTTGTTGAGTACTAAAACCTAGCATTTTATAGCAGTACCAAGGCAACACCCTTTTACAATTTGTGAAGATCATTCATCAAAAGCCAACTTACATGTGAGGGAGAATGTAAAATTTTAGGCTTTGAATTAAAAGGTTGAGATTATATTGTTGGAGAATATCTCCATCCGAAATCCATAGATTAAACGCGGAAGTCCTTATGACCGTGGCTTTGTTCCCATAACCTAAAGTTTATACCTATACATAAACTCAAATCGAACAACCATGGTCCAGACCGAAGAAAACCCAAATGATTTTATGGTGAAGATGAAGAACATACCTTGTTGAGCCATTTCCAGAATCTCGAAGGTATGAGGGTGCGATGATCTTCCAGATGTTAGAGCCCAAATGGTTTTCCTTAGTTTCTCTAGAGGGGAATGAGAAAAATGCCTTAGTTCTTGAGAGTGTGTTGTTAGGAGAGGAGCCTTATGTTATATGCCTAATGGATGAGTTGATAGTGTTATATCCCTTGTTGGATAACACTATCCTCATCCTACCTTCTTCTCCTCAACTTTATACCTGAAAACCTGTTGCTCTACAAATGGGGACCCTAACCCATAAAAGTAACCCCGTAGCGGTTACTACTTAAGTTGCAATAATTTTGATTCAGTCCTATCATCAAATCAGAAATTGCGTGAAGCTATCTACACTTATATTATTTCATGACACATACGCCCTTAGCCACCAAATTAATTACTGAAGATCATTTTTTTTAATATTTTAATAATTACATAATGGCCATAACACAATGATAGAATTATATTTGTGACCCATAAATTGTCAGAAATTCTAACAATCTCTCACTGGTCACACATATGATTCTCCATACGTGTTATTCTTATTGTGTACTTAAATGTTGCCATTATGACTTAGGCATACCCAAATTATCATGTCCATTAGTCCTGTCTCCATATCGAATCACAGTTAATTTCGCCATATCAATCATGACTAATTCATTAATGATCACCAACATTGACACAGCTAAATAACATAGATACATCATGAAATGTGTAGCATGAAAATCACATGAATATGATGTGTACATGTCAATTTTCAACTAGTCCTACTTAACTGTAGTGAGATCCTTAATAATAACATAAAACCTTATTGTACAAAGCATAAAGACAGAATATCAAACTGGATGATTAATCAACTAAAGTTTGAATACAAAGTATACATACATAATACCAAAATTACATAGAACATAAAATATGTGCACATTCTAACTCCCACTAAACCAAAATATCCTCACATTGTAGAACACCCATGTGAGTAGTATGCTCATGAAAGACCTTGGGTGTGATAGCTTTTGTAAGAGGATCCGCAATCATGGAGTTAGTGCCTAAATGTTCTATGGAAAGCTGTCAACTTTGTACCTTCTCCTTAACAACTAGGAACTTAATGTCGATGTGTTTCAACCTTGCCGAACTCCTATTGTTGTTGGAGAACAACACGTATTGTCACAATATAACTTTAGTGGTCTTTCAATCCTTTCCACAATTCGCAGCCTAGTGACAATTAAATCAGTCGTGTTGTTCTCCAACAACAATACCCATGTGACCTTGGGTGTGATAGCTTTTTTAAGAGGATCCGCAATCATGGAGTTAGTGCCTAAATGTTCTATGGAAAGCTGTCCATTTTGTACCTTCTCCTTAACAACTATGAACTTAATGTCGATGTGTTTCGACTTTGCCGAACTCCTATTGTTGTTGGAGAACAAAACGGCTGATTTATTGTCACAGTATAACTTTAGTGGTCTTTCAAT
>NC_032023.1:10944600-10947731 GCF_001865875.1 Lupinus angustifolius
ATATGTGAGCATATACCCTTTAAGTACCTCATGACCCTTTTGGATGCTTTCCAATGGTTCATTCCTGGATTACTCATATATCTGCCTAAAACCCCAACTATGAACGCTATATCCGGACGCGTACATACTTGAGCATACATAAGACTCCCTACAGCTGATGCGTAAGGGACCTTTTGCATTTCCAGTATTGCCAGATTTCCTTTAGGGCACTGATTGAGACTAAATTTGTCTCCCTTAGCAACTGGAGTATCCATTGCTTTACAGTCCTACATGCCATATCTTTTAAGTACCTTTTCTATATAGCTCTTTTGTGATAATCCAAGAATACCCCGAGATCTGTCTCGGTGTATCTGGATTCCTAATACAAATGAAGCTTCACCAAGATCCTTCATTTCAAAATTACTGGATAGAAATGTCTTGGTTTCTAACAAGGTACCCATATCATTAGTGGCAAGCAGTATGTCATCCACATATAAGAGCAAGAAAATATACTTGCTCCCACTGAACTTGTGATACACACAATCTTCGACTGAATTCATCTCAAAACCAAAAGAGAGAATCACCTCATAAAATTTGTGGTACCACTGACGAGACGCTTGGTTTACCCCAGAGATGGATTTTGTCAAATTGCAAACCATATTCTTTCGATCTCCCGTTAAAAAGTGTTCTGGTTGCACCATATAAATCTTTTCATCAATGTTTCCATTGAGAAAAGTTGTTTTGACATCCATCTGATGAAGCTCCAAATCATAATGTGCTACAAGAGCCATGATTGTCCTAAGAGAGTCTTTCGATGAAACTGGAGAGAAAGTCTCCTTATAGTCATTCCCTTCCTTCTGAGTAAAACCCTTAGCTACAAGACGTGCCTTATACCTCTCCACATTACCATTAGAATCCCGCTTGGTCTTAAAAATCCATTTGCAACCAATGGGTTTCTTACCTTCTGGTAATGGGACAAGTTCCCAAACTTTATTGTCTTGCATGGATTTATACTCCTCTTTCATTGCTTCAATCCACTTTTCCGAATTGGAACTTTGGATGGCTTCACGAACGTTTAATGGATCATTATCCATTAAGCCATCACCCTCATGTTCCAGGAGAAAGCAAATGTAGTCATCTGAAATTGCATTTCTCCTTTCTCTAGTGGATCTACGCAAAGCTATAGGCTCTTGCACCTCTTGTCCATGTTCCTGAGGGTTTTGAGTTTGTCCTTCATGAATTACTAACTCACCTTGAGCAGGGAAGGTTTCATCAACTATGTCCTGAGGAGGTTCCAAATTTGCTTCTTCAAAAGCAACCATATGAATCGCATCTGGAATAGATACAGATTCTTCCTCTAAGACAAAGTTTCTAACCTTATCTTCCCCCTCAAACTCAACATCCTCAAAGAACGTGGCTGTACCCGTCTCAAATATGGATTTCATACTTGGATCATAAAATTTATAGCCCCTTGATTTTTCAGAGTAACCAATAAAGTAACTGCTTACTGTACGGGAGTCCAATTTCTTTTCATAAGGCCTATAAGGCCTTGCCTCAACTGGACATCCCCACACATGAAAATGCTTCAGACTTGGCTTTCGCCCAGTCCAATGCTCATAAGGTGTTTTAGCAGTTGCCTTAGTTGGTACCCTATTAAGAATATAAGCTGCTGTCTTAAGTGCCTCTCCCCAGAGTAACTCTAGTAAGGTAGAGTGACAAATCGTACTCCTTACCATGTCCTTAAGAGTCCGGTTTCGTCTTTCAGACACACCATTCATGCTAGGCGATCCTGGCATGGTGTACTGTGGGACTATACCACATTCCTCTAGGTATTTGGAAAAAGGCCCTGGACGTTGTTCACCTGAACCGTCATATCTACCGTAGTATTCACCACCACGGTCAGATCTGACGCACTTAATCCTTTTGCCGAGTTGATTTTCAACCTCAGCCTTAAAAGTTTTGAACACGTCCACCGATTGTTTTCATAAATAAGAAAAATGTATGATATGAAGCGTCGTTGACCATTCCAGGAAGCCATAGGGAATGTCCCACAAATATCTGTATGTATCAATTCTAAGACGTCTGAAGCACTATATGCACCATATTTCAATTGTTTAGTCTGTTTTCCTTTTATGCATTTAACACAAACATTAAGGTTTATGAAGTCAATGGAATCCAAAATCCCATCTGACACAAGACGCTCAATTCTCTTTTGAGAAATGTGACCTAGGCGCTTGTGCCATAATGCACCTGAATTATTATTTTCAATCTTACGCTTAGTACCACGTGATTCCACATTCAGGGTTTCGCTATAATCAGTTATGATATTCAGCATATAAAGGTTGTCATTCAACATAAGTGAACCAGTTCCAATAACATTTGAATTTAAAGACAATTGAACCGAATTGTTTCCAAATGAACAACAATAACCAAATTTGTCCAAATAAGAAACAAAAATTAAATTACGTCTAAAAGACGGTACAACAAAAGTGTCTTTCAAATCTAAATAGAAACCAGAACACAATAACAACCTAAAATGCCCTATAGCGTCCACTTCTACCGATTTCCCATAGCCAACATGGATGTATCTTTCAACACGATTAGGCTTTCAGTAGCTCAGGAAACCCTGCATTGAAACACTGATGTTAGAAGTTGAACCGGAGTCTAACCACCAGGTGTTTCCAGGTACTGAAGTTAAATTGACCTCAGAACAAACCAAAGCAAGAAATGTACCATAGCACGCTAGGTGTGATATTTTACACATTTCTTCTTTTGATGTCCAGTTGCTTTGCAAAAGAAATAGATATCATCCTGCTTCTATTTCTTTTGCACTGGATCCTTAGCAGCTTCATTATTGGGCTTTGAAGTGATTTTCCTTTTGGCCTTGTCTTTAGATGTAGTAACATCATGGGCACTTTCAGTCCTTTATCGCTTCACTCTTTCCTGTTCTTGCACACAAAATGAAATGAGCTCATTTAGAGTTCATTTCTCCCTTTGACAGTTATAAGAAATATTAAACTGACTGAATTGTGCAGGAAGTGTGTAACACCGCGAATTTTACGATTTTGAATTATAAGATTTTATTAATATTTTCATTAATTATATTTTCGAAAATGAATTTCTGGGAATTTTTGGTAAAGAATTAGACGAAA
>NC_032023.1:10947831-10948417 GCF_001865875.1 Lupinus angustifolius
TTCCAATTTGATGGTAAATTTTCATGATTTTAGGAGACAGTCGGTTTCGGACCACTGTCGGGGCCGAATCTCACCCAGTACTGCTCAAAAAGTAGTTTTTGAGTTCCGTAACTCGGAATCGAATTCCGATCGCGCCGTTGGCTTCGTAATCACATTTCGAGTCCAGATAGACCCTGAGTTGGTCCATAACTATTTTATAAAATGTGTTCACTCGGAATGCCGAAATTTGAAGTTTCAACTGTAAAGTAAAATCGGACGATCATTTTGGCTACTCGAATATTGGCCGACAATACTCGAGCATGGTTCTAATCGCGCACGTTTCGCAGAAATCGTCACGTCGCATGAGTCACTTCACAAAATCTGCCCACTAAATCTTATAGATTTCACTCATTAATGCCTTGATTTACTACCACCAAATCCCCTAAATCACTCACTTTACCCATGATTCACTCACCTTCTTGGATTTGCAAGATTTCCTTGGGAAATGGGTTTAGAAATCAGATTTCTCCCATCCCACAACTCTATAAATACCCATGTATATTCATGCACTTACACTTTGCAAAAACTTGGCAATTTGAAGATTTGA
>NC_032023.1:10948517-10949855 GCF_001865875.1 Lupinus angustifolius
AAGTATGTTGTTCATGAGTATGTCAAGAACATATTCAACCGTTGAAATTTTCTAAAACACTTTCTAACTCATTTTGGAAGCAAAACCGAAAATGAGTGTTCTTGAACTCATGAAAAATGTGTTTTGAAACTATGAACAAGTTGTTTTCAAGACATTATTACATTTTTTTTAAATATGAATTTTTACTTATTTAAGCCTTTAACCATGGCTTTGGATAAGTTGGAAAATGGATGGAGGAAAGAGTTTTAAGTATTTTAATAGTAATGAGTTTTGGAAATATCGGCAAACTAACGAGTTTTAAGTATTTTAATAGTAATGAGTTTTGGAAATATCGGCAAACTAACGAGTTTTAAGTATTTTAATAGTAATGAGTTTTGGAAATATCGGCAAACTAACGAGTTTTAAGTATTTTAATAGTAATGAGTTTTGGAAATATCGGCAAACTAACGAGTTTTATTATGGTAGTTACGTAGATTTCCGGCATTTGAACCTTGCAACCCAACCGAACCATAGTGATTTCGTAAAGCATGCTTCATTAAGGTGAGAGAGAACACATCGTGACATAGTGGTGTCCGAATATGACACCCGGATCTCCTAAACCATCTCAAAGGTTTTGGGGTTAACTTGGGTTTTAAGAAACCCAAGATTTTTATGTTTGAATGCTTTTGAATATATATGATTGTTGATGAATGTGTTGAATATGGTATATGAATGTTGTTGGGAACTTTTATGTGCGCAGGTGTTTGAAAAACCATGTGAAAATATGTTTGATTAGCCAAAAAGGGCAAAATTGGTATTCTATCCAAGTCCCTGTGGCTTGGGCGAGAAACTCTCGCCTGGGCGAGTACAGTCTCGCTTGGGCGAGGACTAGGCGAGGGATTGGGCGAGGGGAAGTTTTGGTTCTGGGATTCCCTCGCCTAGGCGACAGAATCTCGCTTGGGCGAGCAAGCCTCGCCTGGGTGAGTAAGGGCCTCGCTTGGGCGAGAACGCCCAGGATTTTAATGTGCCCCTAGAACTCTCTCGCTTGGGCGAGAGATGCCTCGCTTGGGCGATAGTACCTTCACCTGGACGAGCAAGGCTTAAGTTTATTTGAGATTTAAAGATGAATTATCGCTTGGGCGAGAAACAATTATCGCTTGAGCGAGAGATGCCTAGTTTTAAAATGGTATTGTTGATTGAATTTTCACTTGAGCAAAGGGTCCTCGCTTAGGCAAGAGACAGTAATTGTGTTTGACTAGTTGGATTGATTGGTTAAGTATGTAATAACCCTAGTATGGGTATGTGATATAAACTACTTTGGTATAACACCATAATTGAATTAAAAAGTAAAGTATTCAA
>NC_032023.1:10949955-10950905 GCF_001865875.1 Lupinus angustifolius
CCAGAAAGGAACCCGGGATACCACAGAGCGAGATCGGCTGACCGTAAGAGGCTTCGTCGGGGACCGTCCAGGGTATTCAGTGATGGTCGTAGTTGTGGGATGTATTTCCTTTGTATTACGTGTTAACGTAAGATCGGGACCCACAAGAAGCATTCTTGAGGGAGATGACTTAAGGTGGGTCGAGCATGGTAAATAATGATTAAAAGATTTAATCATCTAACTGCGGTTATTGTTCATATGCATATGGTTATAATTGGAGTAGTGGAGAGGAAATTGACGGGATGACTTAGAGCACCGTGATGTTGAGAGGGACGGCGTTGTTGGACGGTGATTCATCAACAATGTCTTGAGGGAAAGTCTAGGTGAGGTGAGTCCCTTGTATTCCTAGAAGAGGACATCCTGTTGGGTTGGACAGTTCTCACAAGCCAAACTAGACGATCACTGACAACCCCTCTTTGCAATCTGGATCAATGAGAGGGATGCCCAGAAAGCGTTTGTTACGACACTGTCCTGTTATGGATTATTCCTATGGAACTAATTGATCAATTGGCTTATGAAAAGCTTTTGGTGCGTACAAAGTGGCATGGTATGGGACCTGTACTCTTGATTTTTTCCGACTAGGTTATTTGGAGGATATTGGTGTAAGGTGGATGCTCATGACATAGCATACATATATTGCACTTGTGGAAGTAGATTCCCACATTTGAGTTACACACATCATGCATCATTAACCTTATGCACATATTATTACTTATGGTTATGATATTAGTTTATGAAATGTATGTTGATACATTATTGTTTATGTTGATAAACGGTGGGTTATGATGTCGGTTATAGATAATATATGTGTATGTTATTATTTGGGGTTATGATCTCCACTTATGTGTTATTTAATTATAGTCATGATATCTTATCGATGAATTATGATAAATGATGAATTATGATATTGT
>NC_032023.1:10951005-10951873 GCF_001865875.1 Lupinus angustifolius
ACTGCTTTTCATATCCGAGTGTGATATTCTGAGTAAGTCCACGCCGTCAATGAATTTATGTTCATTAGATGTCTTACTCTCTCTGCTGTATTGTTCTTGTTCTGTATATATTTGCTATGCAGATGGCCGACAACAACACTCACATTCGAGGTTATCACTTCACGATGTCCCCGATGGGACAATGGGCTAGTGACGGGCACAAATATACATACACAGGCTCATGCAGTTTGTCGTTGCACATGGTGTGCAACGGGTCATCAATGATGATCCCTCACCCCGACACCTATATTGATGCTTCCTTCACCTTGCTGCCAAAGAGGCCGACGTCTCTAAAGGTTGGACTTCGATACCCGCCAGTCAGGAGTGATGGCGCTGTTCCCTCCCGCGGTTATAGGACGTGGCCAGATTATTTGGATGCTCTGTCATCCAGTAGAGCCAAGAGGAGCAGTGGTCTTGGAGGAGGTCCCTGCAAGAAGGCTCCAATTTTGAGAATGTCATCCCCTCCAAATTATGCCGCTGAGTTGTGGCATAATGAAGTGGAGGAAGAGGAGGAGGTGGACGAGGTCGTTGAGCTCGTCAATGTAGAGAGCTCGGTGGAGGTGATCGACCTCGTGTCTGACATTTCTGGAATATTTTGAGTCAGTTTGTGGGCCAGTCGATGTCCCCCTTTTGTTTTTGGTGGGGGACTGTGTTTCTTTGGATTTTGTATATGTTAGTGGCGATGTAGTTTCCGCCTTTACTAACCTAGCCCGTATGAACTGACTATGACTTAACCCATTATATATATCTATGACGATGTATATTCATGAAATGTTGTATCATTTCAGTTACCGTTAGGTAACCGGTTTTGATTTCCGCGTTATATGTT
>NC_032023.1:10951973-10952950 GCF_001865875.1 Lupinus angustifolius
TGGAAATCAAGTTCTGTAACAGAGTACTTGTTTCCGCCTTATCGCTCTTTGCAAAGCGTTTTTCAATCTCAACAAGGAAAGCTTTGGCACTGTTTATCTCATCCGAGATAGTACCCCTAAAGACCTCTGGAATATCGCGCTTAATGATCATTAGACTCATGCGATTAGAGCGATCCCACTTCTCATAATCCTTCCTCTCTTCAGAGGCACTGGTTTCCAAAGGAGAAGGGGGTTGCTCTACCCTTAATGCATAGTCCAGATCCATGCAGCCAAGAACAATTTTCATGTTCTCTTTCCAGTCCTTATAATTTTCACCATTAAGGACCGGAGCCGAATTCAAATTCGCAGATATTGAATCAATCGATGTAGCTGATTCAAACAAAAGACAAAATATTAAAATATGCTTACAACTTAAAATTATCAATGTACTTAAATAATGGTATGTCCAAATCAAGATATCTAATGCACCATTAATATCAAGTCTTTGGACAATGATATTAACTGCAAGTGGTACTCTTGTTGTAATGATCAAACACTTATAATAAGGCATGTCAACTGGCGAACCCCTCTTTGGATTGATTCATCAGTCACATGTATAAAACTTTAGAATTATAACATGTTTATCATCACAGGTGTGTATGATCTTCGGCCAAATATTAATTTTCCTTTGGGCCATCTAATACTCGCATGAATAATCATACACACTTACATCCAATATTCCTCATGAGTTATATCAATGAGAGAGGTCGCTTTGGCGACATCTCACTTCAATTGGCTCACTTGAAATAATAGACAACCTTAATAGACAACCATATAACAATTAAAATCAATGCACAATGATACCAAAGCCTCATAAACTTTATCGTATTCTCGCTTGGGCGAGGTACCCTCGCTTGAGCGCAATTGAAGCCAATGCTTTTGTTTGTCTCTCGCTTGAGCGAGCCTTATGTCGCTCATACACTCGCTTGGGCGAGCTG
>NC_032023.1:10953050-10976755 GCF_001865875.1 Lupinus angustifolius
ACTCTCGCTTGGGCGAGAGACTCTCGCTTGGGCGAGAGACTCTCGCTTGAGCGAGAGCACTACGACAGAAGACGAACAGTGCGATTTCTACATCGCCGTTCTTCGAAAAATCACCAAAAATTCAAGAAAAACACCATAAAACATTGATTCATTACGAATCTTCATATATTTACATGAAAAAACAATCAATTTCTTATCCTAATCGATCCATGGCATGAACAAAACATCAAAAACCTAAATCAAACCAGATTTTGGGAAAGAAAAGCAAGAACCCTAATTTCACTCATGAATCAAATTGGGGTTGCTCTGATACCACTTGTTGGAGAATATCTTCATCCGAAATCCATAGATTAAACGCGGAAGTCCTTATGACCGTGGCTTTGTTCCCATAAACTAGAGTTTATGCCCATACATAAACTCAAATGGAACAACCATGGTCCAGACCGAATAAACCCCAAATGAGTTTATGGTGAAGATGAAGAACATACTTTGTTGAGCCATTTCCAGAATCTCGAAGGTATGAGGGTGCGATGATCTTCCAGATGTTAGAGCCTGAATGATTTTCCTTAGTTTCTCTAGAGGGGAATGAGAAAAATGCCTTAGTTCTTGAGAGTGTGTTGTTAGGAGAGGAGCCTTATGTTATATGCCTAATGGATGAGTTGATAGTGTTATATCCCTTGTTGGATAACACTATCCTCATCCTACCTTATTCTTCTCAACTTTACACCTGAAAACTTGTTGCTCTACAAATGGGGACCATAACCCATAAAAGTAACCCTGCAGCGGTTACTACTTAAGTTGCAATAATTCTATTCAGTCTCTTCATCAAATCAAAATTGTCTGAAGGTATCTACACTTATATTACTTCATGACACATATGCCCTTAGCCACCAAATTAATTACTGAAGATCATTTTTTTTAATATTTTGGCTAATTACATTATGGTCATAACACAATCATAAAATTATATTTGTGACCCATAAATTGTCAGAAATTCTAACATATATTACTAATTTTAATTTTCACTTTCTGCGAAACTAAGAGAATTTCATCATCATCTCTTTCAAGTCCAAATGTATGATCAACTAAAAATATCTCAATTCATGTTCTTCTCTCTTCACGTTTTTAGTATCTTCTTCATTGTAGTAATTGGTTGCATAATTATAACTTTATAATAATAGCCACACAAAAAAGCAAAATATAAGAACATATAGTTTTAAGTTTCTTCTTTTTCTGGTCAAGCACTACCTAAAGACTTTCGTTTCTAATTGCTCTTCCATGAGTTTTTAAGTTTCTCAATTTAACTTATTTGAGTTTTCCAAATCCTGCTTATATGCTTGTTTCGTGCTTTTTTTATGCTTTCCTAGTAATTAAATTTTTTAGTTCATAATATAGTTGCCGTAACGTCTGACAGAGAATTGGGATGATTTAACTTCCTATATGGATGTCTCAATTTGTGATGGCATATGCTTTGTTTATAACTATTCGATATTTGGTTATACTTTACAATTGATTTAACTTTCTATATGGATAGATATAAAATAAACAAGAATCGTGAAAGTTTTTACGGTATTATTACATAACAAGAAGTATGAATTCAAACAACCATCATTAACCGGTCAATTTTCTTCTTGTAGCTTAGATTTTGGTTTAGCCAAAAATAAGGAGTTGATTTCATATGCTAAATACGTCAAAGAAAAGCCCTAAGGGTTTTGCACCACTATTTTCGGCTCCGCCTTTTTCCTGAATTTCTAATAAAATATTGACAATGTAAAGATTTATATAGTGTATTGTTTATCATTCATTTGTATTACATTTTTGAATAATCAATGATGATTAAAAATAAATGATAAATAATAAATTGATAGTGTATAAAACTCATATATTCTAACTCCATTCTTTTCTTCTCTAAGCTATCATGTTGCTTTCAATGCATAGACAACCCGCTGAGTTTTGCTTACTTCCAAAAGAAACGGTGCTGGAAATAGTCTATGGATGATGTGGTTTTACGTCATTTGAGAGTTCTTCAACTCTCTGAGAGATGTGTATTCTAGTGAGCAAGCTAGCAAATGGACATTACTAGTTTATGCATGTATGGAAATATAGAAATGTCATTTTTTTGTATCATTTTTTTACACAATTATATTCAAATTATGTAGATGAAAGTTGTTGTAGTTCTGAAAGAGCAAATGTATTCAAAGAGAATCATTATCAATAAATGAAAATCCTTTCTTTAGTGATATATTGTGTCAATTACATGCACATGTATTATGAATGATTGTTATAATCATGCATAGTCTAACCTTTCTATAAATTAACATGTGATCCAAACTAGACAAGTATAGTTAAGAAGAAGATTTTGTGGGATAATTAGGACTATCATAATATACATATATATCGTTCGCAAATTTTACACAGTCTTGTTATTTTTGTTGTTGTTTCATTGTCTTCTCTTTTCCATCTTTCATACATTTTCCACATCTTTTAGTGTTTGAAGGTTCAGGCGGAAGGATTTAAACTTCCTTAGCTACATTGTATTCACTAAAATACTCAAAATCATCTACGATGTTTTAAACAACATCTTTTAAATTCAGAGTCTTTGATTAAAGATTTAAAAACTATAGAATAGTTTTAGATATCGTGTTGTGTGCACCCTATATTATAATAACCCGAATCTGCTTTTAAATTAGTTGGTAACTTGTTAATGTCTCTATATTTGCTCTGCTAAAAGAAAGCAACAAAATTTTTCATCATTATCTACACTACTCTTTGCAAACCTATTGGGTGTGGGCTTACGAGTTTGCAAATTAGCAAGAGGATACATAGAGATGGAGATCTCCTGTTTTTATTGGAGTCCTCATTAGTATCTAAGTCAATCAAAATATATCATTTAATTGAAAAACGTTATAAAATAATAAATTAATATTTTATATTATTTTATAGAATACTTTTAGACAGGGATATGGAGACAACAACTTTTTAGGATAGAGAATCTCAATTCGGACACATAGTCGTATTCAATAACGATAATAAGGTTTGTTGAGTGTAAAGGAGATGTCTTGGTATTATAATATAAAGAGATGTGATACTTTAGCTAATTAAGCAAGGAGAAAATGTGAAGAAAAAAATAAAAGGATGTGGGGAAAGCAATATAAATGTCACTTGAAGGTTTTAAAAAGAGCTTTTAATTTTAATCATTGATTTTAATACAAGGTTGAGAATTATTTTTTTTACTCTTATATAAGTTTGTCATTCTTATTCTTATGAGATTATTTCCATATAATGAATAAATATATAAAATAGTATGGACAAAATGGAAATATTTGAAAATCGTGCAAGTATAATTACTTTTTGCCTGTTAATATTTTTTTTTGTAAGGAATAAATAAAACTGAACATCGATCAAATAAAAAAAGAAAACAAATTTAGATGAAGCATATTCCTTTGTATATTGATGCACTAATGATGACTAGTGTTTTTACCAACATTGTCATGTTTGTCAACTTATATTTTTCTTTAATAAATTTGATATAATAAGTTATTACTTTCATAAATGAAGGTTATATATGCTAAAATTTTAAAAATATAAACTATTTAATAGTGACGATGTAATTTTATTTTTGAGAGGTAATATGATTAGTTGGAAATATGAAAAAAAAAATTCCTATTCATGTGTCTCATAATAAAAAATATATATTTAATGAATATAACGTAACCATGGTGTTGATTTACATGATATTGGTTGTATTTTTTTCTAATAATTTCAGTTGTTTTTTTCACTACTTACTTTAATGAGAAATTATTAAATAAAGATAAACATGAAAAAATCAATTAATTCACTCTCAAACTTATAAACTAGACAAAATAATACTAATAAAAAATTGAGGATAGGAACTGATGTAGTATAAATTATTAGAGAGATAATATTAAAAGAAGTATATGAAATAATAGTTATAAAATTAGAATATTAGAACGTTGAACTTTTGCCCAACTTTTTTTGTAAGGATTAAGTAAAAATTAAAATTAATATAAAAAATTCTAAATAGTTTCATAAAAAGCTCCCCTTTATATGTTGATATACAGGTATTAACAAAAACACTAAAACAATTAAATAAATTAAATAAAGTACAAAAAAAAATAGAAGGCAGTAAAAATCAGAGGAAAATAAAAATAAAAATTTGGATAGACAAAGATGATATCCTCCTTCTATTACTCATGGACATAATTTTATTTTCAAACAATTAAAATAACACTGAAAATATAAAAAATATATTAAAACCTATAATGTATGTGAAGATGGATCTGTTTACACCCAAATTAAGTTATACTCAATCTTAGTCATTTATTTTCTTAAATCTAACGGGCCAAATGAATGAAACTTAAGAGTTATTTAAAATTTCTTTTTTTTCTCTCATCACTTATTGCACTTACTCATTTAGCCCGTTGGATTTAAAAAATTAATGACTGAGATCGAACATAACTAATGTAACTTAACATGAGTGTAAACTGATCTCTCCTTAATGTATGTACTAAAATTAATATTTTATATATGAAACGTGTGAACTAGATTATGCACGTAAGTACTGAAAATATTATCACATATATAAAATACACTTCTTCCTATCCATTTACATTTTAATTGTTTCATGTTTTTGAAAAAAGAAATATAGAAACAAAATAAACATTTATACTTCATTTTTTCAATCGTACTATTATCTTTTACTTTTATTCATCTCTTATTTCTCCATTTCTATTTAATATAGTTTACAATATAATTAAAATGATGTCATTTTAATTAAATTGTGTCAAACTTTTATATCATTTAATTATTACTAAAAGGGGTGAGATTTAGTTACTCCAATTAAATTTACTCCTAATCTTAGCCATCAACATCAATTATGAGGAATCTAATGTTTTGAATTAGTGAGTAGATTTAAATCATTAGATGTCCCTATAATTGATGTCTAGTATGGAAAACATACTCTTGGAATAAGTAGATCTCTATTCTTACTAGAATGAGAGGGATCCACTTTCTCCAAGAATAAGTTTTTTAAACTTAATCTTCATCATAGTCAGTACGCATATCTTAACTTAACAATGGAAGGATGTTAAACAGAAAGAATATTTAAAAATCTAAAAACTTTGAAAAGACCCTTCGGTTCTATTTATAAGATCATTCAATTAATTCTAACATCGTAGTACATTTGGTCATATTTATAAAACCATTTTGAACAGTTTTTTTATGGATTAAGGAAAATAATTACTAATTTTAATATCATTAAATTTATCAACTATTATATAATTTTATGTAATTTCCCTATAAATGAGACTCGTTCATCTTCTCTTTACTCTCAAGTAATAAATAATTTTCTCTTTCTAATCAATTAACTGCATAGTATTTTGGTAACAAAAGAAGTTAATATGCTTAAAACTTTGAAAAGAGTTCTCTTAAAAGGACCAAAAGCTATAACCTAAAAAGGCAAATTAAAGTATAATGTGCATGAATCTAAGTTAAAATGTGATATAGCTTAGGATTTAATATGTATACACTGACAGTGTAAGTGTTTTTTACACTGTCAGTAAATTATTCACCATTAATTTGTTTACCACCATTGACTCTTAAATAAAAGTAATACAAATTAATTGTGGATGATGTGCTGATAGTGTAAAAAACTATGATCTATAGCTTAATTAATTGAGAAAAATGATCTTTCTATGATCTACATTTACATAGTATTAAAATGTACATTAGAAAAGTTACCCCATATAAAAAAGTGAGGAAGTTGTATATAATATAATAATAATTTAGAAAACAAAAATTATGCAAGAACTTTCCTAGCGATACCCATTTATCTCTTTCGCATTTATGACTAAAATTTTATATTAAAATATATTAATTAATGGCCACTTTCCCATGCGCGCATATGTACCAAAAAATATGAAGGTAAAAGAAATACCAAATTAATTAAAACATTAATTAAAAAAAATTATAACATTATTAAATAATACATTAATTAGACATGACTCTCAACTTTTTAAAAGACAGTGAAACCTAGATACCAGTTATGTGTTGGATAGAGATTATATTTTTAGGTTATAATTTGATAAAACTGAAAAATAAATAAATTCATCATATATAAACACTTATTTTTTACTTCATTTTATTTATTTTTATTTTTTATAAAATAAGTTTGTACTTGACAGAGAACGCTTAAGAATAAATAGTAAGCAATAATAAAATCAAGCATGGTCACTTGGTCGGTATTACAAAGGGTATATGAAGTACACTAAAAAGATTAATATAAGAGACGGTCATTTTCCCTATAAATGTGAAAACTACCATGAAAAATCTTTCTCAAGGTCACAATCCTTTAATAATATAGTTTTTATTTAATAACTCTTTAGCGCTTCTTCAAATTTATCTATTATAAAATTGTATTTAATATCTGTTATTTCCTTAGTTCATAGGTATAAATTGAACATCAAAGTTGTTCATAAAAATGGCAGTGTTTAGATCCTTTTACCCCTTATTAATGCAAATTTGCTTATCGGAAAAAATGACAGTGAAAATTTTGTTTTATGAGATTGTTAATGTTTTGAGATAATTGACATTACTATAGAAGACATAAAAATCAAATGATTGAAGCAAGTGAATGTTAACCTATTAACATTACTTTGAATGTTATCATAACTTTTCATTACTTATGATTGAAAATGATCCAAAAGTATTCCCCTAAATTCTTGATATGATGTTGACAAGAACAATGAGAGTGAGTTGAAAGTATGACCATCTTACAATGACTCTTCTATCATTAGTTTGTCTAAAGACCCATAACTCATAAAATTCATATTGGACCAAATTCGGAAATCTTAGAAAAGTAAACTCTATTGATGGTGATAGCAAGAAATGAAAAGACTTAGCTAGAAGAAAACGATGAATTATTTCATTGATGATTTTCAAAAGGATTACAAGGCACCATATTTATAAAATGATTACCAATTACTAATCCTAACTAACCCTAAACAGATTCTGTTAATAACAGAAAAGAAAACTACAAAACAAACTAAAAGCTATGATACAAAGTATAATAACTTGAGGTTTAAGTAACAGTTTACTTTTTAGTTGATTTTTATGACCAAACAATGGATGAATATATAACTCAGCTTCCTTCTCAGAATTTGCTTCACAACTGTCCCATGAATTGAATTGGATGAGAGGTCAATCATTACATGATCCAATCAATGAATTTGATTGAGGGAACTGATCTTGATGCACCAGACTTGGGCACTGATGCGCCAAGGCTTGATGCACCAGACTTGGCCACTGATGTGCCAAGTCTGACTGAGACTGATGCGCCAAAGTTGACCGAGGTTGATGCGTCAAGGCTTGATGTGCCAGACTTGGCCACTGGTGCGCCAAGTCTGACTGAGACTGATGCGCCAAGGCTGACCGAGGTTCATGCGCCATACCATGCGCCAAGTCTGACCGAGACTCATGCGCCACACCATGCGCCAAGTCTGACCGAGGTTTCTGTGCCACACATGCTTGATGCATATGCAAATTTCTGACAGAGCCACACAGGTCTTGCTGATGCATCAGAGCAAACTTTCTGACCGAGTTCTCTAAGCCTTGATGCGACATTGTATCTAAGCTGGTTGGTTCATTGTGCACTAACCTGCATAATTGAGAACATGAGAATGATTCATGTTTGACATCCCCCACAAGCTAGAGTGTGTATATTACACAAACCAAGCTTGGATAAATTGTTTTTAAAAATGCCAGGAGTTTGAGATTTTGTAAACATATCAGCAACTTGTTCATTAGAAGAAATAGGTAAGAGATGTACCACACTATCTAGAACCTTTTTCCCTAATTGAATGACAATCCATCTCAATGTGTTTAGTCCTTTCATCGAGAACGGGATTAGCAACAATATGTAATGCAGATTGGTTATCACAATATAAGATCATTGGACCAACATGACTTAAATGTAAATCATTGAGAAGATAGATAAGACATTAGGCTTCACAACCTGTTAAGGCTAAAGCTCGATACTCTGCCTCAACAGAGGATCTAGAGACAGTTCTTTGTCTCTTGATCTTCCAAGAGATTAAGGATTTCCCAAGGAAAAAGAAAAAACTTGTGACTGGCCTCCTTGTATCAAGACAAGAGGCCCAGTCTGCATCACTGAACCTTTTTAATTCAGTGGTAGTTTCATTAGAAAAAATAGCCCTTTTCTAGGAGTAGCCTTAATATACCTTAATATCCTCAAGGTTGCTTTAAAGTGATATGATCTAGGAGCATCCAAGAATTGGCTTAGATGACCAACAGAAAAAGATATGTTTGGCCTTGTATGAGTCAAGTAAACCAACTTACCAATGAGTCTTCTATAGGAGGTAACTTATGGATATGGTTGTCCAGAACTACAATGCAATCTAACATTATTATCCATTGGGCTAGAGCAGGGCTTAATAGCCAACATACTAGAGTTTGAAGTAAGTCAATAGCATACTTCCTTTGGCAGAGATTGATTCCATCTTTGTTTCTAGAAACTTCAATCCCTGTATCTCATCAAGGTCCTTGATGCTGAATTTATTGTCAAGAACATCTTTCACACCCTATATCTCATCAAGGTTATCTTCTGCAATCACAAGATCATCTACATACACAAGTATAACAATATAGCTATTATTTTTAATTTTAGTGAAGAGAGAGAGAGTAGTCAACCCTTGATTGAGCATAACCATGTTGTACCAAGACAGCAGTAGGCTTAGCATTCCATTGCCTACTTGCTTGCTTTAGGCCATATAGAGATTTTTCCAGTTTACATACCAAGGAATCATTAGAAACTCTCAATCTAGGAAGGGGTTTCATATATACCTCCTCAATCAGATCACCATGTAGAAGACAATGTTAACATTAAGCTGATGCAGGTGCCATCCCTTTATAGAGGCAAGAGCTAAAATGGTTCTAATGGTAGTTATATTAACAATTGGGCTAAAGGTGTCTAGGTAGTCTATTCCTTTTGTTTGGGTGTAGCCCTTGGTCACAAGTCTTGCCTTATGCCTTTCTATTCTTCCATCAACATGGTGTTTTGTCTTAAACACCCATTTACAACCTATGGCTCTTTTATCTTCAGGAAGTTTAGTTAAAATCTAAGCATTGTTCTTTTCTAAGGCTTTTAGTTTATTGTTGATAGCATCAATCCAATGTTGATGTTGAATGGCCTCACCATAGCTTTCAGGTTCAAGGTTAGAACTAATAGCTAAAGTATAACTCCTTTGGCCTGGTGAAAGCCTCTCATAGGATAAGACTTGAGACAAAGGGTATTTGGTATCCTTATCCTTATGACATTTAGAGAACAATGATAATCTTTCAAATAATGGGGAAAGCTTTTATGTCTAATGGATCTCTTCAAACCTTGATTGACATCATTATTGAAATCAAAAGACTCATCACTGTTATTCAAATTAATATCAGTATTGTCAAGGCAAGAATAGTCATTATTATCAATAATAGGTCAAACATCAGGGACATCAACTAAATCATTATAACCATGGTTGAGAAATTGATCATTGTTATTAAAAGATGAAGTGGGGAGAGACATATCCATACTTTGTTGTAATGCATCAGTTCCATTATGAAAAGGGAACATATTTTCATAAAAACTAACATTTCTAGATAAGAAAGTTTCATTGTTTCCTATGTCAAACATTTTGTATCCCTTAACTCCATGTTTGAATCCAAGGAACACACACTTTCTAGTCCTTGGATCAAGTTTCTTTCTATTATTATTTAAGGTGGATGCAAAACATAAGCAACCAAAGATCCTAAGATGCAAAAGATTTGGTTCATGATTATAAAGAACTTCATAAGGTGACTTGTTATTAAGGTAATGAGAAGGCTGTCTATTAATTAGGTAGACATCATGAGCAGCTCCAAAATTCCAGAAGCACTTAGGCAAGGAAGATTGGAACATGAGAGCTCTAGTGATACCAAAGATGTGTTGGTGTTTCCTCTCAACAATCTCATTTTGTTGAGGGATTTCAATAAAAGTAGTTTGATGATATATGCCTCTTGATTCATAAAAGGCTTTCAATTTAAACTCAGGGCCATTATAAGATCTAATGGCTTTTACTTTAGTGCCAAATTGATTATCAACCATGTTAACAAAAGACTGCACAAGGGTAGAAGTCTCAGACTTAGTTTTCATAAAGAATAGCCAAGTGTGTCTGGATTTGTCATCCACTATAATTAGAAAGTACCTATGCTTTAAGATAGAAGGGATGAAAATAGGTCCCCATATATCCATATGTATGAGGTCAAAATTATGCACAGATTTAGTATTGTTATCTTTGAAACTTAACTTCTTTTGTTTGGCATACATCACAGGGGTCATTATCATTTCTAACATCTATAAATGAAAACATTTTGTTCAAAATGGCAAGCTTGGAATTCGAGGGGTGTCCAAGTCTCTTATGCCACAAATCATTATTAATAGAACTATCCTTGGTTATTTCAACACTGTTTACAAATTTACCTAAGTTGAAAGTTAAGTTCTTGGCAGTGATCATATAAAGCCATCTTCTTGCTTCAGTTGCACCAATCATCCTCAATGTGGATTACTCATGCATCATACGTTTGGAGTTGGTGAAGGTCAACTTGAAATTAAGGGCTAAATTCTATCTGGTAACAGAGACGAGATTAAAAGTAAAGTTTGGTATGTATAATACATTGCTTAAACATAAGTCTTTAGAAAAAATAATAGTTCCTCCAATGTTGCTTATAACTTCATTTCCATTAGGCCATCTAATGTTAATAGGATCAATCTTTCTAAAAGATTGGAATTCTGACAAATAGAAGTAAACATGATATGTTACTCCCGTGTCAAGAATCCAATCTTTGGATGTAGCAGAATAGGCTATAGTTTTAGGATTACCTTGACTAGAAGAGTCCAAATTTCTAGCATGATTGGTGAATTGATTGACTTGGTGGTTAGTTGGGTCCTTGATCAGAGCTAAAATAGCTTTATGCTGATCAGCAATGAACACTCATATACTTTCTTCAGCATCTTGATCATCCTCCTCATTTGAGTTAGTGATGTTGTTGACATTGTTGGTTCTTTTGTAATATGGTGGAAATTCATGCTTCTTATAGCATGTATCCACAGTGTGTCCTGCTTTGTTGCAAAAGGAACACATCTTTGAAACACATCTGCCTCTTCCACCATTAAAACCATATCCTATTCATGAACCATAGTTGATGTTAGATCTTGTACCCCTTACTTTGAATATGTTCTTATTGGTCATATCATTGGATGTGTTAACCAAAACCTTGACACCTTCTAAAGTATTTCCTTCAAGCATTATATGTCTTTCTTGTTGAATCAAAAGGGGAAAAAGCTTTGTTTATTGTTGGCAGGGGATCCATAAGCATTATCTGGGATCTTACAGCTCCATATTGTTCATTAAGTCCTTTGAGAAATCTGATAACATAATCGTTTTCTCTATCAGACATAACAAGATTATAGAGTTCAAAGTCACAATGTGAAGGGCATTGAGGTAATGGTCTGAAATTGTCCAATTCTTGTCATAGACCCTTCAAATGCGTGTAATAGGCATCTATGGACTTACCACCTTGTTCACACTATATAGTTCTTCTTGAAGGTTGCAAATGTGAAAAACATCACCCTGATAGTACCTCTCTTTCAAATCTTTCCATACTTCTAGAGATGTCTCTAACCATAACACACTTTGGAGGATGGATTTATCTATAGACTGATTGATCCATGAAAGAACTAATGTGTTGCATCTATCCCATGCTGAGAAAGAATGATCTACCTTATGAGGTATTGGAAGAGAGCCATCTATGAACTCAAGCTTGTTCTTGGTCTTTAATGCCATCATCATGGCTTTGGACCAAGAATGATAATTTGACCCTATTAATGGTGGTGACACCAGGATTGCTCCAGGATTCTCGTTAGGACTCATGTAGTATGGACTAGAAGGGTCATTGAGATGGTTGATCAAAGAATAAAGAATTGAATAGGGAAGAGATAGTGAGAAGAAGGAGATACTTGATGGATGATAGCACAGTAGAGCATTAATTAATGCTCTAATACCATCTTATAAAAGTAAACTCCATTGATGGTGATAACAAGAAATGAGAAGACTTAGCTAGAAGAAAAGGATGAATTATTTCATTGATGATTTTCAAAAGGATTACAAGGTACCATATTTATACAATGATTACCAAATACTAATCCTAACCAACCTTAAACAGATTTTGTTAATAACAGAAAAGAAAACTACAAAACAAAGTAAAAGCTATGATACAAAGTATAATAACTTGAGGCTTAAGTAATAGTTGACTTTTTAGTTGATTTTTATGACCAAACAATGGATGAATATATAATCCAGCTTTTTTCTCAGAATTTGCTTAACAATTGTCCCATGAATTGAATTGGATGAGAGGTCAATCATTACATGCTCCAATCAATGAATATGACCGAGGGAACTAATCTTGGTATGCCTCGCCCAAGCCTCCTAGTTGACGGGCCACGACCAGTTGATACACCAGACTTGGCCACTGATGCGCCAAGGCTTGATGCACCAGACTTGGTCACTGATGCGCCAAGTCTGACTAAGACTGATGCGCCAAAGCTAACCGAGGTTGATGCGACATGGTTTGATGCACCCGACTTGGTCATTGATGCGCCAAGTCTAACTAAGACTGATACACCAAGGCTGACCGAGGTTCATGCGCCATACCATGTGTCAAGTCTGATTGAGACTCATGCGCCACACCATGCGCCAAGTCTGGCCGAGATTTCTGTGCCACACACGCCTTATGCAGATGCAAATGTCTGACCGAGCCACACAAGTCTTGTTGATGCATGAGGCCAAACTTTTCTGACCAAGTTCTCTAAGCCTTGATGCGACATTGTGTTCAAGCTGGTTGGTTCATTGTGCACTAACATGCATAAATTGAGAACATGAGAATCATTCATGTTTGACATGAGAGGTACCATCTATATATTTAATTAAATGCATTGTAGTATGATTGACATTGAACATTTGTGAATAAGGATGGAAAAAAACCCGATCTGTAGGTACTCATGGAAATACCCGCAATGGGTACCCACAATAATAGCTTATGGACGGGAGTGAGTTTTATGATACTCATCCCGTGGGTACCCGCAAATTTATATATTTAGTTTTTAGTTAATTTTTTATGTATATTTATTATTATTTTAAGATTATATATTATATACTTTATTATTATTTCATAATGAATTACACCTATTTGACTATGATCATGAATTTATCATATTATTCTTGTAACAATTTTTTTACATATTGATTATTACAAATTATATAAATATATAATTAAAATTAAAAACTTGTTGGGTATCCGCAAATACCCACTACTTGCAGTGGTACCCACTACGGGAAAGCACTACATGCGCCCGCCCGCGACGGCCATCCCTATTTGTGAAATAGAAGACCAAAGTTGGGATGCCTACCATTAATTTCAATTCAAAGTCATATTAACATAATATGATCCTTTGCATATGTGTGACACTTTATATAACGTGTTACTTGCTAGATATATGTTTTCAGTATTAATTAATGAAATTTTCTCTTAATCGCCTGACTACATCGAATCATGCGAAAGGAAAATCTCATGTCAGTGATTTTCTTCAATTTGAAACTGTAAGTTTAATAAGCTAATGTTTATATATATTATTGTCTCTAGGTAGTTAAAATGATAACACTAATCCCTTTATGTTTGATGAAATTTCATAGGTGTAGTCTTTCTTTATAACTATCAATCATGAATGGGATCTCCTATAAGTTGTCACTCCAACTAAAAGAATGTCAACTAATATAGACCTTAGACAATAAGAAAATCTACATCTAGATTTTAAACAATTGTCATCTATAAAGGTGACAGTGTATATCAAGAATGAATTACATATCAAAATAACCTCCCTACGTGTAGAAGAAATTCTGTAGCCTTTAGAAATTCATGCATGATGGTGTATACTTTGTGACTAAATTAAATATTAAGCAACAAATTTACTTAGCTTAATTTATAGACCAACACCAAATTCATAGATCAGTACCTAAATTAATTTAACATATTACATAATTATTTAAGTGTTTTGGTAGTACATAATTTTTTACATAGGCATGTGACATCTCAAATCCTAAAAATAGGCCTTAATGAAAAATCTCTTATATAACCTTCATATGTAAGAAAAAAGGCATTGTTCTAAAATTCTTCACGGTCTGTTCTCTTTCTTTGATGAATTATTTTTGAAAACCTTTAAATAAGATATACTATAAATATGAAGAAAATAAAAATTCTAAAAAATTCTTATAAAAAAGGTGGGAGGAAATAAATTGATATATTATGTAGAAAATATGAAGTAAATGGGGGTATTGAAACCACAATAATTTCAAACACATCATCAGCCCGTGTTAAGTACACTCTAAGAGCAATTCTATTAACACGTTCAATTTCAAACACATCCAACTAAAGTTAGACTCTATGACATTTAACATAAACAATGTTATGTACTTAATCAAATTACATCAATTCATAATCTTCTGTCTCTTTTAGTATACAGCTTTATACTATGTTTTTAAAATGTATATGACCCAAAGACTTATGTGAATACACGAGTATCTTACTTGTATGAAGAAAAAAGAAATGCCAAATTAATTAAAACATTAATTATAAATAAAAAATAATGACACTATTAAATAATACATTAATTATAAAGAAATAATAATGACATTATTAAATTATACATTAATTGTAAAGAAAAAATAATGACATTATTAAATGATACATTAATTAACATGGCTCTTAACTTTTCAAAAGTTACTGAAAACTACGTCTCAATTATGTGTTGGATAGAGATTATATTTTTAGGTTATAATGGGACCACAAACTGAAAAAACAAATCAATTAATCATATATAAACATGTTGTTTTTTACTTCATTCTATTAATATATAATTTTTTTCTAAAATGAGTTTGTGGTTTACAAAGAAAGCTTACTAATAATATCTATATATTGATAGTCTATAAGTTTCATATAATGTCATTCTATCATTCACTAATATTCATGCTTAATCATCATTAATTTTTCAAAAGAATAATACAAGCAAATGGTGTATAATATACTAATTATGAATGAATATTTATATCGATAATTCAAAGATACTATCACTGACAATATTATGCACACCCTAATTATTTTGAGAAAATATGTATATTATATACCATTTATAATTTTACAAGCCTGTAATTTATTTATTTTTTTGTAAATGACTGCTTCGTGAAAAATAAATAATTATTATCCTGTTGAATTTTTTATAATATTGTGGATATTTAATTTAAGGAATTTCAAGATCATATCTTCAAAACAAATGATTAACTGCTTCTTTGTATATTTTGCTTGAGTCTTGAATTTGGGAAGTTTCATCTACATAATTTTTGTTTAATTGATTTGATGAAATTTGATAATCAACTTGACACTAATATCATTGGTATGCATAATAGTGTTGATTTTGCTTCTTTGAAATGAATTAATGATTTTTTAGATAAGTAAGATAAAAGTGGAAAACACATTGTGTACTTATTAGTTTATCTTCTTTTGACTGAGAGATGCATAGATGAATGATTTCTAGTGACTTATATTTAGCGAGAAGTGTTCAATAACATTGACAACAAATTGATCTTTCAACAATTTATCAAATATGAAATCACATAAGATTAATTATGAAATATATAATTATTATTATTTTGGTTTCCTACAAGTATCATCGTACTAGATGCAATTATGTCTGAGCCGGGAACATTCATAAGTATGTAAAACTAACTCTCTCAAAAGATGTTTTTCTATCCACAAGACTAAAAAATATATAATTTATTTGATTAAATACATTAAAAAATTCAATTTTGGCACTAATATTTATTAGTAATATTTATTATTTTAATTTTTAATATAACACTTTCTCCTCATGCACTAAATATTACCCTATATATAAATGTGAGAGAGAGATACTGCAAGAGCTTTTTTGACTGTGAGAAGCCTCTCACTTCAGCTACCCCACACATATATACATACTTTTCAGTTGATGGAATCAAACAACCTTAAATCTCTGTTGTCAGTGATGGAGAATGGTAAGTCTCACGACCATGGTGTCCAACCAAATATTGTCAACAATAACATGTTTGATGATCTTCTCAAGTTCGATAACTACATCCGTTCAGTTCTTCCTTCGGTGCGATTGTCACTGCCATCAACCCCTACTAATATTGCTGCCACAATAGTTGTCACTGATTCAATGCTACTGAATGAGTCAACCACCACTAAGTGCTATTACAAGTCTGAGAAGGTTGCTTTAGGTCACGCTCGTAGCTTTTCATTGGATTCTTTTTTCTTGGTTGGCGACAATGATGGCAAGGAATTTAGTGGGAAGGATGCTGAAGAGGGTAATATGAAACATCATTTTCTGAAAAGGAATTCTGTTCCTGAGAAGCTTGATGAAATGGGTGATGCTTGGTGAGGAACTTTATGAACTTACAGGGTTGATACTAAGAAATCAAAATTTTAATTTTTATTTATTTTATTTTTATCAACATTTTGGTGTGATTTTGATGCCCTAAGAATAGTTGGATTGTTGTGTTTTTGTAGGATTCTTGCCAATGGGAAATCTGCTGATAAATCAAATGAAAGGGAAAATTATTGGTGCAAATGAGTTGAAAGAGGAGATGAAGAGGCTTCTGCCTTAAGTAGTTAATATCTTCTTTTTTTTGGGGTGCTTAAGTAGTTAATATCTTATATAGATCTTTTTATTATTGTTGATTTTGAATGGTACGTAGTAACAACAGTTCATTGAATCCCCTAAATTTAAATGACATTTTGTATTAAATAAAACTACAATTTGAAACAACTTCAAATTCGATAAAAACAAGTCATAAAGTTAATCATTTCATCTATGTATACTTCCCCGAGTCCCCTATAATGATGAAAAAATTGCACAAACTTGTTAACCTCCCAAGATCTTTTACATCAAATTTTATGACTTTCCTTCTCACGATGTGCTATTGCGGAGTAATTTGATGCTTAGGTAATGGCTATTTTTGGTGCTTTGGTAATGGCTTTCCTACTCAATGAATGTATAACTTAACAATGAATGTGATATATACAAGTGACATAAATTATCTAGCACTATTGATTCCTTGGGTTAAGTGGCTTCACCCACTGTGCATGTATGTTTCCGAGAATACAAGTTCAAAACGATCATCAGGTGTTATGGCACGTATCATATCAAAATGAGCATAAAATCAATAAATAACTATATATGTTGATTTCCTTTGTTCAAAGGTTATTGTTTTCGGAGATGTACAAGAAGAAAAAGTGTATTCTTAGAAAGTAAAGATCTCATTTTATAATAGGAAGGAAACCAAGAATATAAGAAAAGCGAGATTATTTGTCATAGAATAAAATCTAACAAACTCTTAATATAATTACAATGTGAAACCTGTGCATAAATAATTTATACACATGTGCTAAAAGCAACTAGAAGCTTTGCTGCATAAACCAATGTAATGAAACAAAAACATCTTGTTTTTGATGCACTTCAAAGTAGTGCAATGTGCATGAGCTTGATGCAAAAGTCTTGGCCATCAATCTGACCTGAGCTACCTTCCTTCAGCCTGATGCATCTTGTTGGATTGACAACTTGGCCTTGATGCATATTGTTGGATCAAGTAAATAAAATTAAGTTAGTTGATGTATTTTATTACCCCCTCTCAAACTAGAGGGTAAGGATTAGTTGCTCCAAGCTTGATAAGATGAGTGTGAAAAACATATGGATCTAAAGCCTTAGTAAGTATATCATTTGTTTGGTTTGTTGTAGAAATAGGAAGTAGATGATAGAGCTTGCTTAGCAATCTTTCCCTTGCAACATGCAATCAATTTCCACATGTTTAGTTCTTTCATGGAATATGGGATTTACAGCAATGTAATGGGAAAAATCATTGTCACAATAAAGAAGAGTTGGTTCATTATATGAAATTTTGAAGTCCTGTAATATATAGGTGAGCCATTGCACTTCACAAGATGTTATAGCTAAGGCACTATACTCTACTTCAGAGGAGGATCTAGAAACTGTATTTTGTTTCTTTGATTTCCAAGAAACAAGAGCATTATCTAAAAAACAAACAATAACCAGAAACAAATCTTTTGGTGTCATGGCAAGTGGCCCAGTCTGAATCATTGAACCCTTTGATATAAATAGTTGAAATATATAGGTAAAACAAGCCTTGGTCAGGGCTGCTCATAATGTATCTGAGCACCCTTGAGATGGCATTATAGTGAGTCATTATAGGAGTAGCCATAAACTGGCTTAATTATTGTAGAAAGAAACTCAAATCAGGTCTAGTATTAGTAAGGTAAAGCAACCTATCAACCAATTGTCTATAAAACATGGGATGAGGATGAGGATCATCATCCTGTTGGTGTAGTCTTGTACTTTTGATCATAGGCGTGGCCACTAGCATGCAGTTGAGGAAACATGTATCATATAATAAATCCATAGTATATTTTATCTAGCATACAGTGATGCCATCATTGTTTCTTGTTATTTCTAATCCCATAAAATATTTAAGCTCACCGAGATCTTTAATTTGAAACTGTTTGTGAAGTTGTTGTTTAGCAATATTGATTTTTGATGCATTATTACCCGCAAGAATTAAATCATCCACATAGATTAATACAGCATTAATATTAGTTCCTTCAAATTTAGTAAACAAGGAATGGTCATGCTTGGACTGAAAATAACATAACCCATAGATAATAAAGCAGTAGATAACTTTGAAAATCATTGCCTACTAGCTTGCTTTTGACCATAAAGAGATTTGTTCAACTTACAAACCATGTTTGGAATTGAGCATAGGACACCTTGAGGCAGGATCATGTAAACTTCTTTATCAAGGTCCCCATGAATGGAGGCATTATTGATATCAAGTTGATGCAATAGCCATCCTTGACTGGTTGCTAGAGCAAGGAGGAGTCTCACGGTGGTTAACTTCACAACAGGTGCAAAGGTTTCATAGAAATCTAGATCTTTTGTTTGGGTGTACCCCTTGGCTACTAATCTAACCTTGTGTCTTTCAATGGTACCATTAGAGTTATACTTAAGCTTATTAACTCATTTAGATCCAATGGCCTTTTTGTTTTAGGGCAGGGAAATTAAGGTCCAAGTGTCATTCTATTTTAAGGCTCATAGTTCATTTGTCATAGCTTGGATCCAATCATTACTCTTGATTGCTTAATTGAAGGTTTTGGGCTCATCATGTGTAGATATTGAAAGACAGTAGGCTAAATCATGAGCAAAGAGGGTAGCATAAGATAGGACATGATGAAGGGGATGCTTGATGTTGCTATGAGGATTGGTAGAGGTTTTGGTCATGAGGCTGTAGTGGAAGTCACTAAGATATGCAGGAGGATGAGATGGTCTTTGTGATCATCTAAAAAGAGGATTACAGGTGGAATTAGGTAGAGGTATGATGGGATTATTAGTTGTGATGGCAGTGTTAGTTTCATGATCAGGTTGTCTAGTAGGATTATGACAGAGGTCATGATCACATTGACTAGGGTTTGGCATATATGAGCAAGGATGGTGTTAAGATATGAATAAGCATTAGTAGCAGCCTTTGTGTGGCTTGTTTGGTCAGCCATGATCTTGGTATAAGGAAAAATATTTTCATATGAAATAACATTCCTAGAGACATATATGGCTCTGGTGGATAGATCAAAGACTATGTATCCCTTTGATCCATGTTTATAGCCTAAAATATGCCTTTCTTAGCTCTAGGATCTAACTTTGTTCTATTAGTTGTTAGAGTGGATACAAAGCATAAGCTCCCAAAGACTCTTAGATCAGTGAGCTTAGGAGTCTTCTTGAATAGACATTCAAAAGGTAACTTAGAACCTAATGTGTGTGTTGATAATCTATTTATCAAGTGAACAACATGGTTCACTGCATAACCCCAAAAACAGTTTGGTAAACTAGAATTAAACAGCAGGCACCTAGTAATGTTAAGGATGTGCTTGTGTTTCCTTTCAGCTATGGAGTTTCGTTGGAGGATTTCCACACATGAAGTTTGATGCAGTATTCCAAATTGTGAATAAAAATCAGGCATAGTGAATTCCTTTCCATTATTAGATCTAATGGTCTTAATTTTATAATTGAATTGAACTAATGCCAACTACACAAAATTCCTTATTAAGTTTATGGTGTTTGCTTTATCAGGCATGAGATACATACATGTATGCCTTGTGCGATCATCTATTATTGTGAGAAAGTACTTGTGCCCTTGTAGGCTAGTTATACCCAAGGGCCCCCAAATATCCATATGAACTAATTCAAAGGGATGTATTGTCTGTGTTGTTGTTAGGAAAGATAAGCTTGGTTTGTTTTCCTAAATGGCATAAATCAAAGATTTTAGCATAATCAAACTTCACATAAGGAAAAGTTTTACAAACATGATTAAGCACATTATTTAAGGGATGTCCTAATCTAAAGTGCCAAAGATCAAAGCAATTAACAGTTTTGATTTTCTAAAGAACCAATGATATGCAGAAGATTATCTTCTTGATGATCATGCTTTGTCAATATGTAGAGATTATCCTTGATATCAACATGACTAATCATCCTCGAGGAAATCATATCCTAGATAAGACAAGAATCTTTATCAAACACAAGTTTGTATTGCAAAGAACAAGCAAGCTTGTTAGCAGAGATAAGGTTATATTTAAAACCATGTATGTATAAGACTTTATATAGGATGAGATTATTAGATAGATAAATGGTTCCCGAGTGCTTTACAATGATGGTAAAACCATTTGATAAGTTTATAGAAATAGGCCTTATGTTTTGGAAATATGTGAAGTTTGATAATCTATTAGTAACATGATCTATTGCGCCACTATCCAAAATCCAAGATTGGTTAAGAAAATTACCTGAGATAGGGGGATGATCATCAATGATTGTGTTGTGACTTATGTGGTTAATAGCATGATCCTGTTGGATAGTCAATTATGCTTGTTGAGTGTGTGTGTGTGTGTTGTCTATTGATTCATTGTGATTTGTCCCTTCCTGATTGTTCTCATCTTGTTGATGTGTGTGAATGTTGTTGACCATGTCATTCTCTTTTGATTTGAATTTGAAGTTTGAAGGAAATACATGCTTAAAGTAGCATGTTTTTGCAGTGTGTCCATCTTTTCCACAGAAAATGCACACTTTATTGTTTTGTGGTAGATACCCTTTGCCCTATATACTTGTTCATCCATTCTTTGTAGTTCTCCTTATTCCTTTATTATTGAAGCTGCCTCTTCTAGTGTTTCTGTTTGACCGAGGCTTCCATTAGTATGTTGTATTTATGTTGTTGAGATTGGTTCTGAATTCATCTTGTGTTGTCCTTTCTTCTAGCCTGTCTTACTGGATGACTAGGGAAAAGACCTTGTTAATAGGAGGTAATGGTTCCATGAGAAGGACTTGGATCACTAAGCCCTTTTAGGAAACATATCACATACTCTGACTCCTTATAGTCATTGATGATCTTCATGAATTCACATGTGCTTCTTCTATTACATGTGCAGCTAGGTATTCGCCGTAGTGATTCCAAGTCATCCCAAATGGTCTTAAGGTCAGTGAAGTATGTGGACACATTCTTATCCCATTCCTTTATGGAATGTATTTCCTAAAGTAAATCTGATTTCCTGAAGTGCTCCCCCTTTGAGAATCTATCCTTAAGGTCTTTCCATAGGTCATATGCATTGTCTATGTAGAGAATGCTTTGAGAGATTTGTTGTGTTACAAATCTGGTGATCCATGAAACCACCATATTGTTACATCTCTCCCAATCATCATAGGTTGGGTCAGTTTCTTATGGGATCTTGATGATTCCATTGACAAAATTGAACTTATTATTTGATATTAAGGCCCTCCTCATGGCCCAGGAATGATAATTTGCTCCATTTAGAGGTGGTGATACTAACAACATACTTGGACTTTCACCAGAGTGAAGATAGTATGGGTTGCTTGGATTTTGCAGTGAGTCTACATGATGACTTGCATGTTGTGTTTGTCCTTATTCTTCATCCATGTTTAATGGTTTAACTTGGACAATGAAGGATGATGAGATGATTCGTAGAAAGAAAGATGATGAAAAGATTATTGATATGGAAAAATTGATTGATAGAGAAGAAGGGCAAAGAAGAAGAATGGTTTATGCAACAGAGTTGTGATACATATTGTTTTTAGAAATGTATAAGAAGAAAAAGTGTATTCTTTTATTGATTGAAGTGATGATTAATTACAAAGTAAGGATCTCCTTTTATTATAGAAAGGAAACTAAGAATACAAGAAAAGCAAGATTACTTGACATAGAAGAAAGCCTAACTAATTCTTAACAGTATAATTACAATGTGAAACATGTGCATAAATAATTTATGCACATGTGCTAAAAGCAAGTAGCAGCTCTGCTACATAAACCAATATAATGAAACATAAACATGTTGTTTCTAATGCACTTCAAAGCAGTGTAGTGTGCATGAGCTTGGTGCAAAAGCCTAGGCCATCAATCTGACCCGAGCTACCTTCCTTCAGCATGATGCATCTTGCTGGATTGACAACTTGGCCTTGATGCATATTGTTGGATGAACATATTGAAGCCTAAATAACATCAAGTAAATAAAATTAAGTTAGGTCATATATATTATTAAAGGTAAATTCAATATTCTTGTGTAGAATTATATTCTATTTGCATACACATGTTTGGTAAGAAATAGAAGAAAATCTGAACAAATATATATATATTCATGTCATGTATGATATAGGGAGAGACACTACAACTATATTGTACTTGAATCTAGTTGTGAGATAACATGAAAATTGTAACGCCCCGAAAAATACTCTTTATTTATTACGCGGAAAAGTGAGTAAAAATTTTCTTTTGAATTGGTGACATAAAATTGTTTTCTTTTAAAACCTTTTTTTCCCGGGACATCACTTTAAGTAACATATAACGCGGAAATCAAAATCGGTTACCTAACGGTAACTGAAATGATACAACATTTCCTGAATATACATCTTCATAGATATATATAATGGGTTAAGTCATAGTCAGTTCATACGGACTAGGTTAGTAAAGGCGGAAACTACATTGCTACTAACATATACAAAATCCAAAGAAATGTAGCCCCCCACCGAAAACAAAAAGGGGACATCGACTGGCCCACAAGCTGACTCAAAAGATTCCAGGAATGTTGGACCCCTCACTCGGGTCCTCCTCCTCTTCCGAGTCAGACACGAAGTTGATCACCTCCACCGAGCTCCCTACATTTACGAGCTCAATGACCTCCTCCTCCTCCTCTTCCTCCACTTCATTACGCCATATCCCAGCGGCATAATTCGGAGGAGATCACATTCTCAAAACCAGAGCCTTCTTACAGGGACCTCCCCCAAGACCACTGCTCCTCTTGGCTCTAATGGATGACGGAGCATCCAAACAATCTTGCCACGTCCTATAACCGTGGGAGGGAACATCGCCATCACTCCTTACTGACGGGTATCGAAGTCCAACCTCTGGAGACATCAACCTCTTTGGCGGCAAGGT
>NC_032023.1:10976855-10977268 GCF_001865875.1 Lupinus angustifolius
CATAAACAAATATCATAACCATAAGTAATAATATGTGCATAATGTTAATGATGCATGATGTTTGTAATTCAAATGTGGGAATCCACTTCCACAAGTGCAATATATGCATGTTATATCATGATCATCCACCTTACCCCAATATCCTCTCAATAACCTAGTCGGAAATAAATCAAGAGTACAGGTCCCATACCAAGCCACTTTGTACGCACCAAAAAGCATTTCATAAGCCAATTGATCAATAAGTTCCATAGGAACAGTCCATAACAGGACGGTGTCGTAACAAACACTTTCTAGGCAACCCTCTCATTGATCTAGATTGCAAAGAGGGGTTGTCAGAGATCATCTAGTTTGGCCTGTGAGTACTGTCCGATCCAACAGGATATCCTCTCCCAGGAATACAAGAGACTCACCTC
>NC_032023.1:10977368-10978119 GCF_001865875.1 Lupinus angustifolius
CCAAAACTCATTACTATTAAAATACTTAAAACTCTATCATCCATCCATTTTCCAATTTGTGCAAAGCCATGGTTAAAGGCTTAAACAAGTAAAAATTCATATATTAAAACAATGTAATAATTTCTTGAAAACAAACTTGTTCATAGTTTCAAAACATATTTTTCATGAGTTCAAGAACGTTCATTTTCGGTTTTGCTTCCAAAATGAGTTAGAAAGTGTTTTAGAAAATTTCAACGGTTGAATATGTTCTTGACATACTCATGCACAAAATACTTTAATATCATCAACATCCATTGGTTGAATGTGAAGAGATTGAAGATTGAAAGAAGAAGAAAATGAAGAAGAAAAGATGATGAGAGTAACTTACTCTCAAATCTTCAAATTGCCGAGCTTTTGCAAAGTGTTAATGCATGAGTATACATGGGTATTTATAGAGTTGTGGGGTGGGAGAAATCTGATTTCTAAAACCTTTTCCCAAGGCAATCTAGCAAGTCCAAGAAGGAGAGTGAATCATGGGTTAAGTGAGTGATTTAGGGGATTTGGTGGTAGTAAATCAAGGCAAATCTATAAGATTTAGTGGTTAGATTTGTGAAGTGACTCATGCGACGCGACGACTTCGAAAAAATGTGCGCGATTAGAACCATGCTCGAGTATTGTCGGCCAATATTCGAGTAGCCAAAAATGATCGCCCGATTTTACTTTACAGTTGGAACTTCGAATTTCGACATTCCGAGTGAAAATATTTTAGAAA
>NC_032023.1:10978219-10979742 GCF_001865875.1 Lupinus angustifolius
TTTTGAGCCGTACCGGGTGAGATTCGGCCCCGACAGCGGTCCGAAATTGACTGTCTCCGAAAATCATGAAAATTTACCACCCAATTGAAAATAGAATTTCAAGACTAAAACTCAACTAGATTTTCATCTAATTCTTTACCGAAAATTTCCAGAAATTCATTTTCGAAAATATAATTAATAAAAATATTAATAAAATCTTATAATTCAAAATCATAAAATTCGTGGTGTTACAAAAATGATGTTTTTGGGCTTAACAGAATTGAAGCTAACTTTGGAGTATCTAAATTGTGATGAACCAAGTTAAGAACCTAAGTTGGACTACGAATATTGATGTTCAAGTTGTATTTATAGGTAGAAAGTATATAATAGAAGGTGGACATCCTTTGTCCCAAAAATTGTATCACTCCGTGTGTTAATGCTTGTGACAGACTAATACTTAATTATTAAATTTTTAACTTAAATATATTTTTTCGATCAATCACAAACAGTGACATATAAAGTGACACATTTTTTTGGAACAAAAGTTGTGTTCCAATACTAGAGAGTGGGAAGTAGAAAGAAGTAAGAGAATATAATACTTCTAGTGTATATGATATTCTTTATTTATATTGAATGAGATGAGCATACATGTGCTTAAAGAAGGTCCAATAATGCTATGGCTAAGGTCATGCTCTTGTCATTTCATTCAGCCAGTCTAATAGGCCTTTGTCTGAACTGATGGCAGCTCTAATATATCTGTTAGTGGTGTCTTCCCCTATAAACTACCTAATAGAATAGGTAATGTACCTTGTTGGGCTTCGATGGATCGATTCAGATCTTGGGTTTATCTTAAACGTATTGGGTTTTGTATTTGCATATTGGCCGACTCGTTGGCTTCTTTGGTCGCTCATGGTCGATTCAGAATTTTATTAGTTATTAGGGACATTCATCACAAGCATTATCTAGTTCAAATGTAAACGTTTTAACAAATGATAAGCTAATAACAAATAAAATAATAACTGACAATATAAACATAAATGATAAATAAGTTAGAACAAAATAAAACTAATTAAATCATAAATACTATAATATAATATCAATCCAAATATCATCTAATACACCCACAAGTTAAAGTTTGGTTTGCTTTTTTTTGGTTTCCCACATGTATTCTCGCATTAGAGGTATTCATGTCTGAATGAGAACATTCACACGTACGTGGGGCTAACTCTCCCAGCGGACATTTTTTCATCTACAAGACTCGAACCCGAGAAAGGGGAACACTACAACATATTTTGTATTTAGTGGAGGTTTTTTATGCAATTAGCGGAGGTTTTTAACCTCCGTAATATAAATAGCGGAGGTTTCAAAAACCTCCACAGTTATATCTGCTGGATTCTCTGATGTATGAATCTTTTCCACCATAATTTCACCAATAGCAACAATATCTCGGATAAAGTGACGTTTTATATCAATGTGTTTGGTCTTGTCATGATAACGATTATTCCTGGTCAAATGAATAACACTTTGACTATCACAAAACACTA
>NC_032023.1:10979842-10980198 GCF_001865875.1 Lupinus angustifolius
GCTCCAACTCCAAATCAAATAAAGCAACAAAAGCAAGCAAAACACGAATAGAAGTATGATGAACAACAGGTGAGAATATCTCATTAAAGTCAGTATCTTCCTTTTGATTAAAACCTTTCACAACTAGTTGTGCTTTGCATCTTGGATCTTCAACCCCGGGAATACCGTCTTTCTTCTTATAGATCCATTTACATCGTAATGGTCGTTTGCCTTCGGGAAGCTCTGTCAAAGCCCAAGTACCATTATTATGAAGACTTTCAATCTCTTCATTCATAGCCACTAGCCACTATGACGAATCAACACAAGAAACAACTTCTGTATAGCTGGCAGGTTCAACATCATCATTTACCTCTTGT
>NC_032023.1:10980298-11014540 GCF_001865875.1 Lupinus angustifolius
GAATATAGCGGACATTAGCCAAGGTTCTGACAACCCCGTTATGAGCCTTGATCTGAATAGTACCTATTCCTGCAACTTTGCATTCGATATCATTGCCCATCAAAACAACATCACTGTCAACATGTTCAAAAGTGGTGAATAAATCCTTATAAGGACACATATGAAAAGTACATCCAGAATCAAGAATCCATTCTGTTTTACTCCTATTATTATAAGAGACAACAGATAAAAGAATATCACCGTCAGAATTGGCTTCAATATTAGCAGCTTCAGAGGATTGTTGAAATTTTCCCTTATCTTGTTTTTCTTGTTTTTTCTTTAAGATAAAACAATCAGGAATGTCATGCCCCGGTTTCTTGCAATAGCGACAAGTTTTGTTGGATTTGCGACCTCTGGATTTGGATCTGAACTTTTTATAATTGGTACTCCCTTTTTCTTGAGTTCTACCTCGAACACTTAAGCCCTCACCCTTGTCCACAGAATTAACTTCAAGATCAAATTTTTCTTTGGACAATAAATTAGATTTAACATCTTCAAAGGATAAGGTATCATTATTTCCATACAACATGATTTCTTTGAAGTGCTTATAGGTAGAAGGTAAAGAGACAACCAACAAAACAGCTTTGTCTTCATCTTCAATATTAATATCAATATTTTGCATATCCATAATAATAGAATTAAACTCATCAAGATGAGTTTGAATAGGAGTACCTTCAACCATACGAATGGTGTATAACCGTTCTTTGAGACGAAGCTTGTTTGCGAGGCTCTTGGTCATGTATAAAGTTTCTAACTTCAGCCACAAAGCCGCAGCGGTTTCTTCATTGGCAACCTCACGAAGAACCTCCTTCGACAAACAAAGTTGAATTGTTGAAAGCGCCTTTTCATCCAACTCGTCCCATTGATCATCGGTCATGGAAACTGGTTTCTTTGACTTCCCATCTAAAGCTTTCTTTAATCCGCTCTGGATAAGAACGGCCCTCATTTGGACTCGCCAAATAGAAAAGCTAATTTTGCCATCAAACTTCTCAATGTCAAATTTTGTAGACATTTTGAAATTCTCAATTTAGTAAGAGCTCTGATTCCACTTGTTAAGGTTAGAGCACAATGCGGAAGCACAGGATTGAATCAATTGAGAACAAAAGAGAAGCAAGTAAAGGATAAAGAAAATAACACACAAGATTTAATGTGGAAAAAATCCTCAGTGTGAGAGGAAAAAAACCACGGGCGATCAAGAGCAAAATTCCACTATGTAAAAAAGAAGAGTACAAGAAATCCTCTTATAATGATGAGGACAAATGACAATATTTTTTCTCACAAATACTCTCTCAAATGGAACAAGAATTCTCACCAAGAATGCACTCACAATATATGTGTAAATGAAAGAGATGTTGTGTGTTGTGAAGATGATTTTGAAGCTCTCTATATGTGTCCTTTTATAGGCAAGCAAAGTCTTGGTATCTTGGATATGAAGCATTGGATGCTTGGAAACAAAACCATAAAAGTGACATAAAATGCCCTTAAAGAGAGCCATAAAATAGTCATAAAATTCTTTTAAGGCATAGTAATGAGAGGCATCTAACAAGTATTGTTGTAATTATCTTTTAACTACCGTGCATGTCAGGGCTTCTCCTAGAATTCGCTATTGATTTGTATAAATTAATATCTACATATACATTTATTAGCATAACAGACATTCTCAGTAATACATACATTTATACATTCTGAACAACACAGACACATTAATACAAGCCAGAGGTTTGTCTTATTAAACATCAATACAATACAAAATACAAACAATGAATATCATGTCAATTATGTTTTGACAGAGTACATAATTACAAATAAAAAAATTACACAAATTACAAAGAAACAATATTATATAAATTACATACAATCAAAATGATACAAAAACTATTTGCATCTATTTTTCCTTTTTTTTATTGTTTTTATCTTCTAGGGTCATCCTTGTCTCGAGGAGCATATTGATTTACTCAAAGCCTTTCATCGTGATCATCTCTTGTATATAAATCATTATCTGTAGTTGGCCGCTCTCACGCGACGGATATGTCTCAAAAAAAGATCATCTTCATCAATATCTCCATATTCTTGGTCATCAATATTATTGATGATTATTTTGTTAGTTAAAAGAACAATGAACCATTTTATATTAGTTAGTTAAAAGAACAATGGACCATTTCACATATATGACATACAAAATGTCCTTTTGTACTATATCCAGACAGATTATTGTATGCAGGGAAATCACTGACTGTGCCGAACAACAAAGCCCTTAAGTTGAAGTTTTCTTCCCTATACGCATCATATGCATTTATGCATGTCTCCCATATTTGCTACAAGTCTTCAATTAATGGAGCCAAATATATGTCTATGTCATTCCCTAGTTGTTTAAGTCTAGAAATTAACATAGATAGCATCACATATTTGCGCTTCATGCATAGAGAATGAGGTAGATTGTATATCACCAACATCACTGGTCATGTACTGTGGGAGAAACTTTGAACATTATGTGGGTTAATTCCATTTGTTGACAATGAAATGCGTAGATTTCTTGATTCTTGATCAAAACTAAGATAGTCGTGATCAATTTTTCTCCATTGAGGAGAATGTGTAGGATGCTGAAGTTTGTCATCTTTAATCTTTTCTTCATCATGACATGTCAACTTCTTTGCAGCTTTGGCATTGCTAAACATATGCTTGAATCTTGATTTGATGGGAAAATATCATACAACCTTTTTGGAATTGATTCTTCCTTCTTATATCGTGATGCATTACATTTAGGACAAAACTTTAATGAAGCATACTCATTAAAAAATAAGATGCGATCATTTTTCACAAGCATGTATCCTAGTGTAGTCCATGCATATGGAGCGTAACATTTGTTTTGCATCATAGGTTCGAGAATGGAGCACATTATCTTCCAGCAACATATCCTTCAGAAGTGCAAGCAAGTCGGTGAAACTCTTACCAGATAGGCAAAATACATTATAATGAACTAAATGATTTGGTACATGCGAATATAATAAACTAAATGATTTGGTAGAAGAGGAAATAATCTTGTCCACAATTTTTTCTTCGACTCCTCTGCACAGATCTTGTATTCATTGATTTCCTTTTAAAATCTGGGTCTTTTTGCCATGAAGGAAATCAATGAACTTAAGGAATTGCAGCAAATGATGAAGAAAAATAATTCATTGATCCCTTTTTTTTCCTTTTATTTCGGTTCAATTGAAAGAGTTCAATGGGACTAAATAATTCATTCCATTTTTTCGTTTATTTTCTTTCAATTGCAAATGAAAGAGATCAATCAACTAAATCTTCATCTCATGCAAATCTTGTATGACAGTCACCTTCCTTCTGAAATCTGGGTTCTTTTGCAAAATCAAAAGTTGTTAAAGACCTCCTTGACATGATTCTGAAATAGAAACACAATTTTTTCTTCGACTCCTCTTTACAAATCTGAGTGTTTTTTTTATCTTTTTCACTTTTTGCAGTATTGCTCTCTTTTTTGCTACTATCTTCATGAACATACTCTTATAGAAACACATACTCTTAAGCTTTTAGCTTACTGATGAATTGGAACATTGAGTGAACCACCATATTTATAGATGAGCAACTATTAATAATTCAACAAACGAAGAGACTTATAATCACTCAACCATTAATATTTTAACAATCAAAAAACGCATAATCATTCAATCATTAATATTTCAACAAGCAAGAAACGCATAACCACTCAACCATTAATATTTCAACAAACGAAGAGACGCATTACTACTCCACCATTAATTTCTTAGACGCTTAAAAAGTCGTAAAACATCAACATCGCATAATTAAGCAAGTGCGATTACTATGTCATCTTCAACAGCGCTTCCTTAAATATGTGTTGTTGCATATATTCACATCAACATCGCTTTCTATCAAATACGCTGTTAAAAATAAATCATTCAAGTCAGCGCTAACGTTACTGATGTTCAACAGCGCATTGTCAAGAATGTGATGTTGAAGTTACACAAATTGACAACACATGCTTTATTATGCGCTATTGATGTTTTTCCGCCTCATTTTCGACAGCATCGTTCAAAATTGCACTGTTGAATGACTGTTGTTTATTACGATATCTGGCGTAGTAAAAAGTGATGTAAATTGAAAAAATTCGCAAATATAATTAGCATATTGTAGATGAGAAAATATGTCACTACTAATATAATTCACCACCAAAATGATCCTCAATGCGAAGAGAAACTATTAGTACAATCGACATTGGAATAGTCATCGATGGAAAAGGAAGTCAATACTGACATAATTCATCAATGAAAGAAAAATTAAATGCCATAATGATTGTGGCAAGGAAGAGAACCCAATATTCATTGACAAAATGATACTTTGTTTATTAATGGTTGATTTATAAATTATATGTCACTTTCTTGTGATGTATGAGGATTTGGTAGGATGATATATTATTACCCTTAAGTTCTATTTGTGAGTTAGGTTTTGGAGGAGGATGAAAACTTTAAATTGACTTCCAAACCTTCTATTGTTGGTAGATCTTCATCCATTATTACAACATTACTCTATGAGTTAAGTGAAAGAGACATATAAGTGGGTTTGACATCACATATTGACCCAAAACCTTAAGGCATTAGGTATATGAGTCTATCCACTTATATGGGTTTATCTACTTATATGCTCTTTAACTCATCCATTTTTACCCAATGTGAAACTTCTTCATTCACACTTGGAATACTCAATATCTATTTCCCTTTTTCTTCTCCAAAATCTTACAAATGTCTCCTTATAAAACATCTCATCCAATAATTCCATATAGCACCTAACATTTACCAACTGCTAAATATATAGTTTCCTCTTCTCTTCCATTTGGATAATAATAACAATATAATAGCCACTATTGCACATATTGTGTGGTATGGTGTTGAGTGCAATTGATAGGCACTAATAGAATTTATTTTGTTATCTAAATGGAAGATTTTAAATACCTTCCATTTTAATAATGCATATTTAAAATTCGCACATACCGTCCATCAAGATTAATTTAAAATAAATTCATTTAATTTTAAATCATTAACATATAATTAATAATAAAAATTATTAGTATTATTAATCCTAAATTATATAGTAATTTTTCAATCGGCCATGCTAACAAAAGCTCAAAAAATATAGGTAAAATATGGTGTAACTAACATTATAAAATAATTTTCACTCTAATATTTTATCTTTAATATTTTTTAATATCTACAAACAAATTATATAATATTAAATAACTATAATCAACAAATTAATATTACTCTCATTTTAAATTGAACATTATAATAAAAATAAAATTATTATATAAAATACAGCAAATAACAGTGCGGAGAGCTAGTATTATGGTTATTTTTTGAAAGGGGAAGAGGAATAAAATCAAGCTTGCATAGATTAGTTTTCACAAGGTACTAACGTGCAGCATGAAAACACTTTCGGCACTAAATTAGTAACTTATTTATATTTTCGAATTAAAACAGTAATTACAAAAACAAGAGGAGAATCTTCCCCATAATTTTAGAAAGAAAAAACTTGTGTCTAGGGAACTTGTCATATATATAAATGTATTTATATTTTCTTCATGGATTAAATTTTAATTAAAATTATAATGTGTTCTCAAAATTTTATTAATTGTGTTATCTAGTATAACTAGTGGTGACAGGTAATGTAGGGATAGCAAAAAATCTCATATCAGTGAGTAAAACATGTATGGGTACGGGACACAAATACGTACCCGCGGGTTTTATAAATAAGTTTTTAAAAATACTCGTAGTACATACAGGCGGGTACGGGTATTATGGTACTCGTGTCCGCGGATATCTGTTATTTATATGATTAATATATTATATTTAATTAAAATAAAAAAATATATTATTCTGACATTCATTACACTATTTATATTTTTTTCCTTTTACTTTGTTTACGTATTTTATTGAGTTTGGTAGTGAAACACCCTACAAATATTATTACATTGTAGAAACACACATGTTTTACAAAGAAAATATATACTTCTTGTTAATGAAATAAGAACAAAAATCATACAAATAGAAAACGCCAATAAATTTAGCATTTTTACCAAATATTGAATCAAAGGGTTAAAAATAATTCAGTTTAATCTCATTTGAAACATAATAGAAATAAAATTTTAAAATGCATTTATAATATAGGAAACTCACGAGTACCCAAAAATACCCGCACACGGGTACCCATACGGATACAGGCAAGTATGGGTAATGCTCTCCTATTTTGAAACGGGTAGTGGGTAACTACTATCCATGCCCGCCCGTGCTCGTTGTCATCCCTACCTACGAGCACAAATTTATATTTTTACGATGTCAATTATTCAAATTATGTATATTTTATTTTGGAGAATTAAAATATATTTTTTGTATTGAATATACTTTATATTATAATTTTTTATTTGGATACTTTATATTATAATTTTTTGTTTTATTATAATGTTACAGAGGTGATTAATATGTTTGTGGTGGTTACATATGATTATATAGTATTTTTTAGTAATTAAAAAGTTTAAGGACAAAAATAGAAAAATGAAATTACATCATGATAGTTACACAGTATTTTCTCTTTATATATAGTATAGATGTGTTGTCAAGATATTATTAGTTGTATCTTATATATGTCTAGTCACAAGACTTTTTCTAATTTTATTTTAAAATATCAAAATTATACGGAAAAGTATTTAAATGATAAATTATAAATTTAAAATAAAAATGATAATAACTATTTATATTCTCCATTGTTTCTCCCATTTGCCTCCATTACATTGGAAATGGAAGGTGCAAGTGGGAGCAGCGAACATGAAAAAGAAGAAAATGGCTCAGAAGCAAAGCTCCTCAGAGACAGATTCAGACTCTCCGCAATCTCTATCGCTGAATCTGAAGGTTCATTATTTTTTCATTTCATTTTTCAAGAATTTTTTTATTCCATTCAATTATAGTGTTTCTAATCCACACAGCAAAGAAAAACGGCATGGAAATATCAAAAGTCGTTGTGGCTTGCGTTGCTGATTTGGCCTTCAAGTATACAGGTATCATCATCATTCACTGTTTTCTTTTTTTAAAAAACCTTGACTGCTTAATTTGCCTGGGCTTACTTTGCATTATCGTTTTAAATTGCGGTTGTGGTCGTGATTGTGAATGTGATTACAGAAATATACCATCAAAGAGTGAAACTGTAGTGGCGATGTGGTTACAGATACTGCAATTTAAAACATGGATTGAAATTAAGATGAATGATAGGAAATGGAAATGCCTTGTTATAAGTATGGTTATGACATGTTTGAGATAATGTTGCTGAAATTCTGCTACAGGATAACACTGTAGTATACATGTCTTTCATGTGTGATTAAAGGTGATAGATTCTGTGTAGGTTTTGGTTTGTTGGTAGTTTGGTACAATAGTGTCATCTTCATTCTTAGTTTCTGGAATTATCATTCACTGGCAGTTTAGTCTCGGAAATCATTTAAGTTTTAACTAGGTAGCCTTAAATTTTTAAAAATTCATATCAAAGATATGGTATGGACTAGTGGAATAAAGTTTTATAAATTCATAAGTCCCACATTGAGTAGAATAGCAAAGTCAATGTGGTACTTAAGCCATGAGGCTCTCCCACCTAATAGACTAGTCTTTTGGGTTGGGCTCTCCTCATGTGCTTAAGTCCTAACATTGGTGTCTTTCATTGAGAGTTGTGTCATGGAAAATGCTACCTATAGGCTGGATTAAGGTACATTATCGAATTCTGATAGGTGAGTGAAGCCGCCAAAAGAGAAATGGCTATCACCGGGTCAGTGCCGATAGAGGGAATTAGAGGTTCAAGTTTGCCAAATTGACATTGAAAAAAGATGGGGGAATTAGAGGTTCAAGTTTGCAAGAGTGTTGTTGGTTGAAAACCTGAATTGAGTTTTGATTATTGGAGAAGTGATTTTTTTTTTTCAACTTCATCGACCATGTTTTTTTTGCTCTAAAGTTAACTATAACACTGCTGAAGTGGCTTATGTTAGGCCATGCCATCATTTTACATCCAAACTTGAGCGTTGGGGACCAAAACCTAGAAGGGAGAGGAAGTTAAGGACCAAAATGAAAAAAAGTATATAAATTTTGAGGTGAAGTTCAAAATGACTAACATTTACATTACAGGGGCCAAAGTCTGTTCCCGATAAGCTGGTGTATGCTTCCTTTTGAGAGATAAAAGATGTGTTTGTTTGCATATATGTATCAGGTCATGACAACTTCCTTTATTTCAATACCTTTTACAAATATGCAAATAACTTACACGCGATGTTGGGTGGTTAGTCATATTATCACATTTTGTTTGCCTGTAAAATCATCCTAGACTTGCTGTTAAAGGACACATACATAGTATTGAACATTTGTGAGTTAATAATTGGCTGGCAAAGCTCATTTGAAACACTGAAGTTAAACTAATTGTTTGCTTTGCAAGCAGAGAATCTGGCTAAGGATCTTCAGCTATTTTCACAGCATGCAAACCGTAAATCTGTAAATATGGATGATGTCATACTCTGTGGTAAGTTTCACTATATATACTCAGTTTTCAGGCAGAATGGCCTATTTTATTGTTTGGTATCTGTTCCGTTCTTTAATCTTTTGTATATAATTTGACTCCAGCACATCGAAATGAACATCTAGCTAGCCTGTTGAGGAACTTCTCCAATGATTTGAAAGCCAAAGATTCTCATCCTGAGAGAAAGCGTAAGAAAGAAGTAAAAAAGAATGATGAAAACCACCCTTCAGCGCATATGCCTGATACACATGAGGTCCTGTGAACACATCTTGAAATGCTTACGAAGTTTTGGCACCAAATTTTAGATAATATTTTTTTTGAGTTACTTTTTCTTTCTCCTTCCCTATTCAACCCTCTTTTTTCCTCTTCCTTGTTCATGTTCTTGGACTTGTGAATACTGGAATCTACAAGTCCGTCTTTATTATTTCTGTAGGAACAGGACACCTTAGAACTTAATATAAACCATTTGTAAAAGGTGCAGCTACTGTTAGGTGTAGCAATGTGTGAGCTCAAACATACTTGTACAAACATTTGAGCTGAAAATTGTACAAAAAATTGAGAGCAAACAGAAAAGTTATGTCTAGTTTTTGTGTTTGTACATCTTAAATTTGCATGCGCCAATAATGAAACTGGCACGATAAGGTTGTTTGTCTTGTAACCTAGAGGTTATGGGTTTAAATTCTGGAAGCAGCCTCTTCATCTAAGGCTGCATTCATCGACAAGTGATTGTTTGCAAAATTATGGATTAAAATGTATCTTTCATTGCCTGAGAGACTGTATTGAAGCTAAGGCTGGTTGGGTCGTGGTTGGCTTGTGGAACTGTTCTAAATTCTCTGCTTAAATGATGCATAGACTTGGATTCAGTTGGGTGATTCTTTAAATTCATCCATTTTCTTTGTGATTTTATAATGGATTTGGAAGCCTGGGATTAAGTTTTGTGTTGATCATGGGAGGCTTTCTATCATTTCCGTCACACCTTCTATCCATAATCTAGCTAAGCTCATCTAAGTTATCCAGTCCCTGTGATATTGTGAGTTCTCCGGCTATCAGGCGGAGCAGTTGGGAAAAGCCTTCTAGAGATTCTGTTGGCGTGAATGTGGATGGAAGCAAATTCGAAAACCCAGGTCCTTTAAGCTTTGGGGTTCTCCTCCATGATGAGGACAGGAATTGGTTGGCCGGTTTTTCTGGTCATGTGGGCATCACTAACAATCTCCATGGTGAGCTTCTTTCTATTCTTCATGGTTTCGATCCTGCTTGAGAGTTGGGTGCTCAGTGCGATTATCGACATTAGTAGTGTAGTTGGAAAGTTTCTTTTAAGCATCCTTATGGAGAAGGAAACTTCTGTGCTGATTTTCTTGCTAAACATGGTGTGCCAATCATACTTGTGTGAAGTACTCTCCATCCTCCTGTTAGGATAAAAGCTTTGCTGTTAGCTGATACAATGGGATCATGCTCCCTAGAGTTTTGTCTTTCTTTGTGTCTTGCGTTCTACGCATTGTACCCCAAAAATATAGATTTTTCTTAACAAAGGATTGGGGATAAGAAATAATAAGAGGGTAGCTTTTATTGAAAATGGTAGCATTAAATGAATTTTCTATTGGGTTCTTAAGAAAACTCATAATTACGTTGCCAAAAAAGTTTAATACTTAAACTTCCGAAAGTGTCTTTGGTATGAGACCACGAGTACTCATCACATATACAATCTTATTCGAGTCAGATATATTCATTATGGATGACAATCTTTTTTCTTAAATATTTAATGCAATTGTATATATAGAGTAAAATATTAAGAGTTTGATTTATGGGAGCACCACTTGTTGGGAGAGGTAGTTATGCACCCTGAAATGGATTAGTTTCTTACCCAAAAAGAGTGAGAGATACTCTTGATAATACCAAACAAAAATAAAATTGTATATAGAGAGTATATATTTGTTGGAACTATGCAAAAACTTATAAAATGATCAGTCATAAGTCTAGCCTTTCTGTAAAGGATTGGATGAAATTAACAATTTATGTTAATAAGAAAACAAACAAAAAACAGGTATTGGAATACATTTTACTAGACCAGAAATTAACTTGACCAGCATTGGGCTATAGCCCGAATGGGCTGAGCCACCTCAGATTCACATCTCTATCTCAAGTATGAGAACTTAAGGGTCAACAGTTTATGTTTTTGTCTTTGAGCAAAATATTGGTCACTAAATAACAGTTGGGAACATTAATTTCTAAAACATTCCCAGCTTTGTTATTTAGAAGATTAAAGAACATCATAACCTTCAAATTACTTTAAGATTATAACTAATGTGTTTTCAAACTAGTCCCAAAAAAATTAATTTGGTCGATATTTGTAATTCTAAAGAATTAAGTTATAAATCTTTTAAGAAATATCACATAATGTAACTGGGAGATGAATTTTTTCAAGAACCTTACCTATATTTAGCAAGTGATATATACTTTCTCGATTTTTAATAAGTATCATCCTAAATTATTTCATATAAATCAAAGAAATCATTCACTTAAATTTTTTAATAAAATTGTTATTCTCTTTTCTATTATATTCTTTCCCACAAAGTCACACCTTACTTTACAGTTAGTTTTTCTCTCTCACACTAGTGGGATAAGGGAATAGTAGCAATTAAAAAGGAAATAATAATTTTGTGAAATACTTATTCACAAGCAACATTTCTGATTTTATATAATGCAATGAATGAATTGTGGGAAGTACTGAAGTTTCTGTTTTTACACGTGGTAAGATAAGAAGTTTCTCTGACTCCAATGTACAAAGAGCGGGAAATTTGTTATGTTTTGTTTTGGCATTGCACGCAGTTCAATGTTGTGATGAGAATCTTGAAATTTGAACAGTGCAGTATGATACACTCAACCATACAAGGGACAGTGTGACAGACACATGGAAAAGCATGTTGGCATGCTTCAACATAGTCCGATTAACCATCATAACATTACACTTTCTATCTTATAATATGTGTTACTCTATATACTATAAAATGTGATTAATCAAAAAAGTAATTAATAATTATATTTTTAATTGAAATGTATTTTTTTAATCAACCACAACTCCTAATACATAAGTAACATATAATATGTGACCGGAAGATGTAGATGATAATAAAAATGTGTGTATTTTTGTCACCTTCTCGTAGAATATAGATTTTTACTTTTTATTTCAATTTAATCTTTACTAAATATAAGAGTTATTAAAACTTAAATTAAAACTTTAAAAGACTAAACAATCAGAGGCAGTTAGCAGAAATCTATAAAGATTGGGAAAGAGCCAAAAGGGATTCTGAGAATCTGAGATACTTTTTAGTTTCAATTTCAAAAAGCGTTTACTAGTTCTCACTTCTCAATGGTCATCACTCCTAAAGCTATCCATTTTTAAATGAAGCTTAATTTATGTGTTTTCTCAACAAGTTCAAACCAAAATTTATTTCAATTAACATAAAACAAGAATATAAGACTAGGATTTTGAAATGTGAATCTATTACCTAAAATGTATAGTACGCTACCTATGAATGAAATTGTTATAAAGTTATGACATTCAAAATGAAATATTTATACATTGTGTTAAAAATTTATAATAATAATATATATTATTATCATTTATATTTCTTATTTTATTTTGAATAGTCAATGATATATTGTAATATGCGAAAAACTAGATGTTGATTAAAAATAAATGTCATAATAACCTCAATTTAAAAATGTCAAACATTCACAAAGTTTTCTTGCATTTTGTTTGAGAATTAGGAGGGAAATGGAATAAGGACAAATTTACTTAAAGGTGCATTTTCACTGAAAAATTACAATTTTTGTATATATTTTTAATATTTACTAAAATGGTGTACTTTTAGAACACTGGACAATAACAATGTGGTGAGGTTTTATTTTATTTTTTTTACATTTCTCTCACAAAACTTTGCAACCCAATGGGAGTTTCAATTTTTTTTTTGTTTTTCTCACTCCTAAATCGGCTCCCACTCTGAGTTTTATTTTTTTCTCACTCCCCTAAATTAGCAATTTGGGAAAGTTTTCCATTTCTAATTTTTTTTAAACTTCCCATAAATCACTGCAATAACTTCTTCCTTTTCATGTTTCCCTTTAAAATCATGAGATAGAAAATAAGGCCCAGTAATCTTTGATTTCATCCTTTTATGTTTTTGTCCTTATTTATCGGTGGGACTGGTTTAAGGGGAGTTCCATCTGGCTGTTATTCTTGTCACTAATTCCTTTTTATGTTAGATTTATTATGCTACTTGTAGTTTTTAGAATGCCATAACGTTTTTGAAGTCAAATCTTTTCTTCCTTAACTTTCAATTTAGTTATAGGTTGATAGGAAAAGATTTATACTCTTACCTTAGTAATATTTTTTTATGTGAAGACATTGACCTTTCTTGCTACTTGTTCTTTCATCTAATGATATGTAAGTCCTAAAATAAAAGGAATAATGACTATGCCATATAAGAAGTTTGATGATGGTTAATTAACTGAGAGTTACATGAGTTTTATTTTGTGATTCATTTTTATATGTTTGGACTCTTCTTGAATATATAAAAGCAAAATTGAAATGACATTCATGAGTTAGAGACTTTAAATATATCTTTTTTAGGAATAAAGCTAAAGGCAATTGAATAATGAAACCACTCAATTAATAATTTGATGTTCCCATCATTAAAAAAATGAAAAACTTTCCTCACATTGCCAATTTACTGGGAGTGAGAAAAAATAAAACACTAATGTGGGAGCCAATTTATGAGTGAGAAAAGAAGAAAAATGAAACTCTCATGGGATTGCCCAGTTTTGTGAGAGAAATGTAAAAAAAATAAAAATCACCCCATTATTGAGTTACGTGTAAGAAATTAAAAAAAAAATGAATCAGCTACATTATTGTTGAGTATCCTAAACGTGCACCGTTTTCATAAATATTCAAAAGATGCATCAATGCTGTAATTTTTCAATCAAGGTATACCATTCAAGTGAACTTGTCGGGAATGAGAGAGGGAAGGATGGGAAGAAGAAGAAGGGAAGACAAACCCAAGTAAACCAACCATTATTTTGGAGTATAGAATTTAGATAGGAGGTGGATGAGTTAATGTAATAATATAAAAATATTATTTCACTTTCCTTTAAAAAATTAATAGTATGTTATGTTTTATATAATGTACAACAAAAGAGCACAAATATAATTAGAAAATATCACTAAGGGTGATTAGGTATTTGACCTTGTTTTCCTCCTAAAAAACTCTAATATGGAGGAACAACAAAAAATGGTATAATGAGGGTTTCAGGCGGTTTTAAAAATTCTCCAAAACCCTCATTCTTCTCTAACTAAACTCTCAAACATCAACGAACGTTGGTTCAAGTGGTACATATTTGATTTCCCTTAAGTAAGGTCTTGAGTTCGAGTCTTGTAGACGAAAAATGTCCGCTGAGAGAGCTAGTCACACGTACTTGTGGATGTTTTCGGCTCAGACATGATTGCCTCCAGTACGAAGATACATGTGGGAAACCAAAAAAACTAAACTCTCAAACAAGAGAATGTATTTCCAAGCCCTCCCATTTCTCTCCTTCCCTTTTAAAATAGGTCTTCTAAATAAGGACTTAATAGTATAAAATTTACTAACCATTCCTAACGGCTAATCATTTATAAGATGTTTTATATGATTAAACTTTATATTTTGAGTGAAGTGATGATTAAATTATTGAGAGAAATGAATGCATGAGGTATTTTGGAATATTAATATATATTGTTTTGATAATTTTTATAATAATAACTACTTCTACATGTTATTCTTAATCCATGTGAATCAGGCCAAAATAAAGTATAATTAAGGACATGAGGTCTAAGGATTATCTCACTTAAAGGTAACATGTTATGACTGGCTAAAGTTCTAGTGGCTAATGAATTTAAATCCTTATTAGTATTGAACCTTCTAGTACTATAATGTGAGGAGGAGAGAATACTTTAAAAAAATCATTCAAATAGATTTGAACCATTAAAAAAATGGTATCATATATCATAATTTGGAACCTTCTCATGGAGAATGTCAACCCTTTGCTAATAGAGGTGAATATTTTTATACCAAAAAATGTATTACTTCATATGTCGTTGTTTGTGAATGGTCAAAAAATACTTAATTATTAAAAAAATCAATGCACTTTTTTATTCCATCACAATAAATGACACATAGATTCAACTTTTACTCTATTTTGTTGGTGTATTAAAAAATTGAAGGAAAAAAATAGCAAACTCATAATTTTTTGCTTCTTTTTTAATATTGGGCAGAAAAGTCAAATGGAGAAGGGTAGAGACAACTTTTCCATGGCTAACTCTCAAAAAAATATAACAAAATTTGTTTATCAAATTCATATCCTTATAACATTCTTAATTCCTTTATATTTTGAAAAATCAAATGGACAATAATAGTTTTATTATTTAATTTGTTCTCCATCCACTTGAGTGTTTTTTATTATACTAAATAAAAGTGTCAAAATGGGCTATCCTGACGGATTCAGGTTAACCCATATTAGGTTCGGGCTAAGCCAGGTCGGGTTAAAAAGCTTGGATACAATTTATGCATATCAAATGGTAGCCCAAACTCGCCCTTAGTGGGTTGCGGGTTATGGCCGGTCGGCCCACATAAACTAAAAAGTAATTTTTTTAAATTTTTTAACATATTTAATCTATTCAAAAAATATGTATCATTTGATATTAACGTATAATTTTTCTTAACATATTTGTTATGCCAAATGCAACAAAACTTATAGATCTAATGCATTGTGTTTGAGTTAAGACGTGATTTTAAATCCATGTGTATGATTTTTAAAATAATTCTTTTATTAAATCTCTTATTTCTATTGGACTCTCACTCTCTAACACAATATAATTTGTAACTTCACTTTAATATATAAACATTTGATACTAATAAAAATATTATCTTTTGTATGTTCTTTGTCAACACTTTCATTGTGAACTATTATATTAAATTTGGTGGTGTGGAGTTCTCTATGATAAACAATTTATGTTGATTTTAGTTTTGTTGTAAACATTATTTTATTTATCATATTTTTGTGGTAAAGTTAAATCTAATTAAATACATAATATTTATTATCTATTTTTTTATTATAAGTTGTTTTGTAAATTTTCATTTAGGGCTTATTACTAAGCCAAAAGTCTCAAAAAAAAATTAAAACATATAAGTAAAACGGGTAGCCCGAACCAACCCGGGTAAGCCCGGTCCAAACCCAAATTTATAATAGCCCGACTGGACCGGACTAAAAAACCAGATTTAATAAAAAGTACCTAAAATGACATTCAAACCCTATAAACGTTTGGGCTTTGGCGGGCTGCCCGACCGAGCCCACCCGTTTTGACAGCTCTAATACTAAACAACTAACAAATAATCTCATTTTTAACTATTTTTCTTTCCATCATATTTCTTAGAGTAAATCTCTAGTACATGAAATTCTGAGATTTTTTTAGTGAAATTACACAAACCACCCCTCACTTTTCTACACTTACACAAACCTCTCCTATTTTTAAACTTTCATTACATTGACCACCACTGCATAAGAAATAAGTGTAATCTTTTAAACAAAAAATGTGATAAATGCAATTAAGCTAAACAAAACATGATATATTGTGGAGACACGTCCAAATAATATATGAGTCAATATTTCTTTATTATTTTTGGTTCGTTACATTATATTATAAGAGCGATTTAAACAATATTTCTTTAGAATTGTTGATGCATTATGTAACAAAAAATAATAAAGATACATTGATTTGAATATTATTTAGACTTGTCTACACAATATATCATGTTTTGTTTATCTTAATTGCATTTATCACATTTTTTGTTTAAAATATTACACTTATTTCTTATGCAGAGGTGGTCCATGTAATAAAAGTTTAAAAATATGGGAGGTTTGTGTATGTGTAAAAAAGTGAGGGGTGGTTTGTGTAATTTCACTAAAACTCAGGGGGTGTCAGTGTAATTTACTCCATTTCTTATCTTTCAGTATATGGGAATTATTAAGGAATTTTTATTTGCCAAATTACCAGTTCCCTAAACATATTTTCTTAACTAACACTAGATTCAACAATTGACATACTTTTTTTCCGTACACAAGTTGTAGTCTCTATATCAATCACAACAACTTATTTATTCATTTTTTTTTATTTACCAAATAAATTAACCCCTTATCATATATGATCCACTTAGCATAACATTTTTTTAAATAACTTCGATGCTTCTTAGCTAGGTACCTATTATGCTTACTATGCACCTAGTATGCTAAGAACATAGCATACAAGGCTTAACACACAATTAAATATGACCTAATTATAAAATAAGGCTTCCGAATGATGATAATTATTACTTTATTTGGAATTGTAAATTTATTAGATTGAGAGATTCACTTTTTAGTTTCTCAATAGACCTATGTTTTTTTAATTCATTAATCAGTACCTTACAATAATGGTTAGCAAAAACTATTTTGAACTGATACTTTTATAATAATGACAAATTGTTAATCATTAATCTCAGGTCAAGAGTAATGGTGAGGGGCCCAAAAAGGCAAAGGAATTAAAAGTTAACATCTTAATATATTAAATACACCACATTCCAATAAAAAATTTGTAATCAACATTTTCTCATAGGACAAAGTTAGCAAAATCGTTGTGTTGCCAAATACATTGTTCTTCTATAGATTTTTATCGTTCTAGAGCAACACCAACTAGTTTTCCTCAAAAATAATTTGAAATTAATAAACACCATGCTTATCTAATTCCTCTTATTTTCCCACACTGAACCTTATTCCTAGTGTATTTAAAACCATGCTTGTGGTTATGTTGTGTTTTATCGTGATCATAGAAAATTGTGAGAAACTATGACTAGTGCGGCTACAATTGATTGTGATCATCATGTTGTTCATGAAACTTTGAAATCACAATATTACATTTATAGTGTGTAATAAGTGCACCTAAACGATAGTCACCACACTTCACAATGGAAGGACATCTCGTGTGAACTATGTCTAAGCTGATTCTATTTGCTGATATAGTTTGGTCAAATCATAGTCGGACTTTGGATTTTAATAGGTCTGGGTTGATTTAGGTTTAAAAATTAGATATAGTCAATATTTAGAATTGAGTAAAAGACAAACATGTGAAGTTTGACTCATCTTGTGGTTACTTATTCATCATGTTTATATATATGTATATTTATTTAATTGTGTAAAAAATAATGACATCTTTTTAACTGAATGTATCATTAATTCTCTAATTTTTTATCATGTATATATGATTAACAGTATATATACATATAACATATCTATAATAGTAATTAATATTGAGAAGACTTAAAATAAAAGGAATATGTATTATATTTAATTTGGTTTAGAATCAGATTCAGATTTAAATACTAGAATGATCGATATTTAATGTCGGATCTAAGGTCGGGTTTAAGGGGAACCATTGTTTTCTTTTTCTTCATTTTTTATTTTCTAAATTAAATTATTTTAATTTCTATATCTCAATTATTGAAATTTTAGTGTGTCATGTATCTCCACGTCATGGAATAGACCAGTGGTGTATATTTATGTGATAATAAATAGAGAGGATATACACTAGCATTTAGTAGAATAAAAATTGCAAACAACATTTTGAAATCTGTCTTCCTTCATAGTGTTTCTTTTTAGTATAATTTCTTAGTCTTATCCTTCAGCGATAACCTTTATGACATATAATCTATTTTTATTATTAATTTTTTAAGTATCATTTTTTGTATTTACAATAGGTTGTATTTACTATGAAGCTTGGTTCACTTGATAAAGAGCTGCTAATAATCTAAAAAATTGTAAGATGTATAATAATCGTGACAATCTCTGATTAAATTTGAATTTTTTAAAGATGACTTATTTATTAGAAAATAATAATTCATGTAATGATAATTTTATATATTATCAACATATTTTTCATCACTCATAGGAGAATGAGATAATGACAATATAAAGACATTAAGCAGTGACAGAAATAATTTCTCCCTTGTGTGGGCCCAGGGTCATGCAACAGAGAAATGAAATGAAATGAAGACGAATGAGTTTAGTGAATCATTTATCCACTCACTGTTCAAGTGGGCCTCACTTCTCAGTTCAAAGTACACTTCTGTATTTTCTGATTCTACTGTAAAGTCTTAAACCTTCTCTCCCTTTTAGTTTTACTCCCAACTTATACTATGTTACTTTCAATAATTAAATACCTTCAAATTTATATTCCATTATTATATCTTGTTTGCTAGTGTTGCCATCCCTTTCCTATTCTCACCGTTCATCCATAAACAAAAAACAAAACAAAAAACACTTGGGGCATGAACAGTGTATTTTTCTAAAATTAATTTTTAGAGGTAATAAAATATCTTTTTGGTATAAGGAGATAAGTTATCTCTTTCTGCCAGTAAAATCATGAAATGTGTCATGTTTTATCATTTTCTATAAAAATATTTCAAAAACTAAATAAAATAGTGCACATGTCATACTTTTACTGATGAAAGAAAGTAAGTTATCTCCTAATATGAAAAAATATATTATTCTCTTTTCTAAAATATAATATTTTGAAGCATTTTCGATTATAACTTATTTCCAATACAAAATAATTCTAACAGACTATTAGATAATGTCCCCCCAACAAAAAACAAAACAATATCCGGAAAGAATATGATTGACCTTGTTTAGTTGTAATTTAATTGCCTCATCCTATTCAATGATTTAAATTTATTGGTATTATGACACCCACCCTTTTCAAAGAGTAGTTTAGAACCACATTATCTTTTTTCTTATTTTATGTCTCTTTTTTTATTAAACGTTTATAATTAGTCAAAAGTGTTAACTTTAACTAGATTATAATTTAATTGATCAATCTCAAGTTTTGCAAAGGAATAATAAAGTATGTTATATTATCGTTTTCATTTCCCAATTGCAAAATATCCATGTTCTTCTCGAGTAAGGGCATGTGGGTAGGAGCCTTCACCTAATTTACTTATCACTCATTTATCATTTTATTTTATCTTCAAAGAATATAATACTATTAAACTTATGCACTCAACATTAGTCAGTCAAGTAAAAGATATCATTGATATATATGCATAGCATTACCAAATATCAAATATCTGATTCAAATACTTGATAGAATTGACAATCTACGTGGAAGAATACTATTGGTTCTACTAAAATTTTAAGCATTCTCTCATAAGACTCAATGAAAACTATACTATATTTTTTTGGTACACTCTAAAGAAAAGCAAAGAAAATGGCTAAAACATGGGAGTAACATCTATGTGTAGAAAATTGAGCATTCTAGTAGGTGGAGAGACCTAAAGCTCCAAATCATCATGTGCTCCGAAACTAAGCTTAGATATATAGTTTGTGAGCTTGTTTTCATCTCTAAAATACGTAGAACTTTAACATCCTAATTTCTAATAAGGAAATCACTAATATTATAGATAATTTTATAGTCCAAACAAATCTGCAATCCATCTGATATGAAGGACAATGCAAATCAAAGCTATATTGTATGAACAATTATAAAAAAACTTATACTATACTGTATAAATGTATTAATAATTTTGTTTCCATTACAATTAAATTGGAAAAGCTTTGCTTTCAGAGAAATCACAATCATGTCATCATGGCATAAAATTGGCACCTCAATTAATATTGGCCCATGTTGGTGTCACGATCTAGCGTGCTTATGAGTTGTGAATCCAATGGCTAGTAATAGTATAGCATCAGCAACACGTGAACCATTTTCATTTACCCTTGTCTGCCCCTATCTTTCATTAGGCAAAACCTCTTTCTCTATCACAATTCACAACTACCTCTTTCCCCTCAGTGACACCCAAAACCAAACTTGTTTGGAATTCTATTTTATTTTTAAGTTATATTCATGTGTAGTAATGATTTTATTCTATATCTTTTTTTAACTATTTAGTTTGGAGTTCATTTATATTGTTCCACCTCAACACAAAAGAACATATATAAAGTATCATGTTGAAGGAAGTAAATATTTAGACAGAATAACACATGATTCCAATAATTGTGAGCCATAAATATAGAACCATAATCCTTTCCATTATTGAGGGTTAAATGTTCATTTCTCCCTTTATTTTTAATGATAAAAGTATAATTTTATTTTAATTAAAATGATAAACGTGTTATTGAAAGTTGTATTTCCTTAGTTTTTTTGAAATACTTATATTTCTATTAATGGAGAATGTACCAACTTATAAACATTTGCACAAAAAATGTACTGATTTTAGTTTTTTGTATTCTTTAAATTTAAGTAGTTAGTCTTTTTACCTTGATATTTTTTTTATAGAAGTCAATGGTAACGATGATAATCAACATTAACTAAAAAGGGATGGACTAAATACTTCAAGAACAAAACAAAAAACTAAAATCAGCCCAACTCATAAATGTTCAAGAGTTTAAGGATTTGGAAAAAAAAATAGTGTTGTTAAAACCGTACCGGTTATCAAACCGGTCAGGGTACTGTATAGTGGTATAGTGGTTCAACCAGTGGTTCAGTAATTTAACCGCATGCCGGTTAAACCGGACATACTACTTATATTTATATATATTCAAAAAAACAAAAAAATTCCAAATCCAAATAGGTAGATACTCAAATTTATAATCCATATTTATAATTTATTCAAAATTAACTTTAAGTCTTTAACAAATTCAAAGTTTAAATTACAAAATATATATCAATCCAAAAGTATCACTTAACAACCGCAAAATATAAATAAATGACATAAGTTCACAACTCACTCTACAAAACAAATAAATTTGGAGTTTTAACATTTAACACCAATGAGTCAAAGTTGCCTCATATGAATATTATATTTTTATACCAAATCCTATCTTCAGACAGTACTCTAAGATTATACAAATGTATGTTAGGAACCAAAAGGTGTAATCTAAGTATGTTTTGGAAGTATGTGCCTTGAAGGGTTGAAGAATGGTTGGAAATGTGGGTCACCTTGTAAGGGATTTTTAAGTTTTTAAGTTTTTTTTTTTAAAAAACAAATATGTGTATAAACCGACCGGTTTAGTAAAATACCGGCCGGTTCACCGGTGTTGACCGGTTTTGACCAGTTTGATACTTGGCCGGTTCAACACCTGTACTGTACCGGTTAGGGGTCCGGTTCACCGGTTTTCCGGTTGAACCGGCCGGTACAAAACGGTTTTTATAAGTATGAGAAAAATTGATTTTAGAGTATGGGGTATATGTTGACAGTTGAAGATGCTTTAACAAGGTAACATTGCTAAACATGCTATTATCAATGCTAGGCTTAAGGAATGCAATAAAGAATGGTTCAAGATAAAGGTTATACAAAAGAACTAAGCTCATATTTTATACGCTTGACATTAAAAGCTAAATTAAGCCACTAGAAATGTTTAGGATGAAAGGTATTGGTAAGTTATATATGGTCAAAGGTCCAAACTTCATTGTGGCATAAATTATTTGATGTACATTTTTACAAGTGTGAATATAAAATTTAAATTTATAAAAACCATATGAAATTATTCTGTTCAACCGAAAAATTAAAGAATTGGTAGATGATTTGTTTCAGTTTAATTGTCCAATAAAGCCAAACATGCATTTGAACTGCAAATGGGATTGGACCTGCTCCAACCAGTGCGACTCCCTTACATTCACAATTGGTTGACCTACGTTGACTTCCACTCTTTCAAAAATAAATAGTTATGCATTATTTGTAGCTGCTGCGTGTGCTAAACCTTGCTCCAAGGCTTCCTAGGCCATTGTTTTTGTTTGAAAACGTGCTTCAATTATCTATTCATAATGAAATTTGTTATTGTTAAATTGCAAATATATAGATATACTTATATGTGTATTAATTAGTGTTTTTGTTTGATAATATTGCTTGCCAATAATAATAAAGTAAAAAACAGAAATAATAATAAAGATTTAAATTTTAAATTAACATATTTTTATTAGCATGAAACACATATGAATAACATCTTGAACAATAAATATTTATTTGTGATTCTATGTCTCATCATTACTCTTGTAGTTAGAAGTAACAAAATTGTTCCCAACCAATCCAAATTCAAGAAAAATAAACTCATTCAAATTCACTCATCAGAACTAGTATATTTAAATCAATATAATTAGATAGATAACTTTAGTAATAGATGAATTTGAATTCAGTCATTATATTCAATTGATATCCATGAATATATCCATTTGGATAAATATTCAATCTGTAAAAAAACATTCAAAAATTAAAATATTATTTACTTTTTAATTTTATTCACTATTTCAAGTTTCAACTCTCACTTTCTTACGTGTTTTTCACTTTCACTTAATTTTTGATTAATTTGAGATCAATTACATGACAAAGAAAATAGCTAATATTAAAAGTTTGTTATTAAGTATATAAATATATGATAAATTTTTTACGTATAAAGCCTTAAACGTTATATGCTTATAGATTATCACAAAAAAAAAACTAATTTGTTAAAGGTTCAAAAAACATTTTTTTTAAAAATATATATTCAAAATGTTTTTCAAAAGTAATTTTCATAAAAATGAGCTTTTTAATTTTTTTTATTGAAATAGTAGTTTTAAATGAATGATTATTTTTAAAAAAATCAAATAGAATTGAATATTCATTCATTCGAATTTATAAAAATAATGTCATTGATAAATTGAATGTATTTGAATTTATCATTTGAGTTTATATATCAATTATTGAATAATTTAAAATATGATTTAAATAATTTATATGGATTAGTTTTTCATCCATCCATTAATAATCAAATCCAAATCAATCTATTTGTGACAAATACATGCACTGCCAGAAATTTCTAGTTCAATATGCTTCACCACCTTCCAAAGTTCCAAGTGAAGTTCAAGCCATATAACCCAGCCAGTGCAAGCACAACCTCCGGCATGGCAAAATTGACACTACTTTATAGATGCTCGACAAAAAAGACCATAACAAAAGAACATGATGAGAATCATAGTGATTGAGTGGTGGTGGCCAATAGGAGAAGGGATAATGGTAAGAGTGTAGGTGAGAAAATATTGAATTATGATGGTTGGAGCGTGTAGTTGGTGGTGGGAAGGGGCACAGGTGGCCGGAGATGGGCCGCAATAGAGCTAATGCGATGGCGGTGGTACAATCAGAGAGACTAGAAATCAACATTGTTAGAGTCAAACTCATCTCTATTACTAGATAGGACAATTATGAGAAAATTATTAAAAACCAAAAAATAATAATATTTATATCATTTATCTTATATTAAAGTTGCAATTTCGTCCTTAAAAAATACAATAAAAAATATTTGTTCTCAGTCTTACTCCTATTTAATAGTTTTTTTGCTTATCTTTTAATACCAAACATGCATATTTTTTAACAGGGTAGGTTCAGTCGTGAAGCTTGTCATGGATAGGTGGGGACAACTGGCCCTGCCTTTCCCTTTTACCTTTTTATTTTCTACAATATATCTATTGTCTTAATAAGTGTGTCACTTCATATCTTATTTGTTGTTTTTGGTTAAAACATTACTTATTATTAAAGTTTTAAATTATAAAATTATCATATAGAGTGACACATTTTATCTGAACAATAAATGTATTTTCTTTACCTACACTCAAATGATGTATTTATAGATATATTAGTTGAAACTCACATATTTATTTAATTTGTAGATTGATAAACAATTACACCGCAACTTGTGTATTCCTTCTAAAAGCTATATATAATGAAAGTTCTTTTAACTATGTAGATCTTGATATTGCTTATAACAAAATAACTTCATTTGAGTTCATAATGATACAATACTTGATGAAATAGATTATATATGTATTGTTAATATATCATATGGATGCTTATAGGTCATTTAATATTTGATAATATGTGTATTTTTTGTCAAAAAATTCTATCCTATTAATTTCAATGAGCAATAAAAGCAATGATGTAAAAACTGTACCGTACCGGTCGGTACAATCAGAAAATCGGTGTGCCGGAATCCTAACCGGTACGGTACAGATGTTAAATCGACCAAGTATCAAAATCGGTCAAAAACCGATCAAACCGGTCAAAACTGGTGAACCGGCCGATATTTGACTAAACAGACCGGTTTATACACATATTTTTTTGTTGAAAAAACTTAAAAACTCATTACAATGTGACTCATCTTTCCAACTCTTCTTCAACACTTCAAGACACATGCTTCCAAGGCATACTTAGATTACACCTTTTGGATCCTAACATTTGTGTGTAATCTCAGTAACATTTGTGTAATCTTGGAGTATTACCTGAAGATAGGATTTGGTGAAAAAATATAATATCGATATGAGACAACTTTGACTCCTTGGTGTTAAATGTTAAAACTCCAAATTTATTTATTTTGTAGAGTAAGTTGTAAACTTGTGTCATTTATTTATATTTTGCGGTTGTTAAGTGATACTCTTAGATTGATATATATTTTGTAATTTAGACTTTGAATTTGTTAAAAACTTTAAGTTGTTTGTTTGTGTGAATTTTGAGTAGATTATGAATATGAATTATAAATTTGGGTATCCTATTTGGAATTTTTTTTGGTATAGGTTTGTATATATATAAATATAAGTAGGTATGTCTGACTTAATCGGCATGCGGTTTAATTATTGAATCACCGGTTGAACCACTGTACCATTATACCAGTACCCTGACCGGTTTGATAACCGGTACAATTTTAACAACACTGAAGAAAAGATTAGTCCGAGATGCAAATTTCAAAATTTTGTTCTTGGTGTCATTAGCCATTCAAGTTTGAAAATTCTCAATCATATGTCCTTAGTCATAAATTTTTATCAATTTATTCATCTTATCTTAATTATTGTAGTTCAACTACTACATAAAATATCATTTTCAGAAATGAAAACAACTAAACAAAATTAAGTAATAAGAATGAAATAATTTCTTGCATACAACATAGTGATTTATATTTAAAAAAAATACCTAAAATTTTAATTTATGATCCAATATTATATGTTTCTTTATATTTTTGTTATTCAATTAATTTTAGTTATAAATTGTATTTAAATATTATTGTTTCATCTAAAATTTAGATCAAGATCAACCATTGGATAGGTTAGTAATGGAGTAAATTTTATTAAATTGATTAAGATTAAAGTTAGTAATGGAGTACTATTAAATTTTATTAAATTGATTAAGATTAAAAATATATATATATATATATATATTAATTTTTTATGTGACTATTAACGGCCCTAATTTATTTTCTCCAATTTTTTCTATAAAAACATTTCTCACTTAGTCACTCACTATCTATATCAATAACTCTTTGTAACAAGAACATTAAATGCCACGGTTTTGCTTAGAACGTCATAGAATTTGCATCAATAACTCCAGCAACTCTGAGCTGTCAGATAAGATTAAATGGTTTGGATGAAAATAAATAAAATAATAATAATAATAATCAAAATAAGCTTTAAATTTAAGCCATTTAATCTTAAGATCACATATTATATTCTAAAAAGTTACGAGACTTCATGTGTTATTTGTTGCAATTTTGGAAAGATACTTTATTATTAAATTTGTAATTTAAATATAATTTTTTCGATTATTTATAATAAATAATACATGAAATGACACACTTTTAGTGACAACACATGTGTTCTATCTAATTTTTACTTATTAAAGTTAGTGAATTGGTCACCTATTTTGAAGTCGGTTTTTTTCAATTTTGTTTGGTTGATGGAACAAAAGGGGGGAAATGAAATGGAACACCATAAATTAATGTTAATATGGGTGTTTCTTTACTAATTAGTCATTTAATATTGGCTCAACACATTGTTGTATGAATTGCATTTGCATGTGTTACTAAACTTACTACCTCGACCCATACCCAACCTATAGCTAATCTCGTTTTCCATTTTGTATGGTCCGTAAAACATGTCAGATGTGGCTATTGTGTGAACGTGTAATGCAATCCATTGCTTAGAAATACCTTAAATTTGACTTTGTGTGGCTATGTTTTGTTGGTGTATGTCTACCTTACGCTATTGTCACATGTATAATTAAGAATGTGCACTAATTAAGCTATATGAAAGAGAGAGCAAGGCCAACCATAAACTTGTTTGAGTTACACCTTAGGAATAAATATCCGTTTCATTGCAGTGAGCCCAGTTCCTAATTTTTTATATGCCCATTTAAGACAAATATGTTAGCCCTATTTAAATATCTTATATTATAATATAGAATAAATTACACTGACACCCCCTGAGTTTTAGTGAAATTACACAAATTTCCTATCACTTCTTTACACCTACACAAACCTCCCCTAATTTTTATATTTTTGTTACAGTGGGCACCACTGCATAAGAAATAAGTGTAATATTTCAAACAAAAAATGTGATAAATGCAATTAAGTTAAACAAAACATAATATATTGTGGAGACAAGTCCGAATAATATATGAGTCAATATTTCTTTATTATTTTTGGTTCGTTACACTATATTATAAGAGCGATTTAAATAATATTTCTTTAGAATTGTTTATGCATTTTGTAACAAAAAATAATAAAGATACATTGATTTGTATATTATTTAGACTTGTCTACCCAATATATCATATTTTGTTTAACTTAATTGCATTTATCACATTTTTTGTTTAAAAGATTATACTTATTTCTTATGCAGGGGTGATAATGTAATGAAAGTATAAAAACCAAAGGAGGTTTGTGTAGGTGTAGAAAAGTGAGGAGTGATTTATGTAATTTCACTAAAACTCAGAGGTATAATATATTTTTAAATAGATACACATATTACGTTGTATTTTAAACGACCTTAGATCTGAAAAATCTTAAACAGTTAAACATGTCAAATTTAAATTGCAAACTATTAATTAATAGAGACCAAAACTTGTTTAAATTGATGTCTCACCTAACATGTTTTTACCATTAAGCATAAGTGATGATGACATCATTTTAGTTAAACATATTTTCATTTATACATTTCTTTATTTTTTTTATTATCCTACTAACTTTACCTTGTCTCATTTATTAAAATACTGTATAATATTATCTAAACATATTTAAACTTATTTTTTATATCCAATTTCCTTCTTGTTATACATTTTTATTCTTTTGTACCTTGTGAGTATTCTATACGTAAGAGCAAAAGATAAATCTATTTGAAAATATTTAATTATCGAAATGAGTTTTATCTCTATCAATAAATTATTTTCCTTGCATGTGATAAAATCAAATCCATGATAATTTGTTTTAAGGAATTCAATCATCTATGACTTGACTGCATTCAACATGTGAAAAACTTTTATATTTTATTTATTTTGTGAATAACCTCATGAGCTAGCAACAAAATGGCACATTAAGTTATTGATGAACTAACATATAAAAAAATAAACTTTCTTATGGTACAATGATGACTAAGGAAACTGAATTTATGTTTTCATGTAGATTTTGCAAACCCCTCACAACTAATTTAATTCTAGTGGCTTAAAGGAACTTTAAAAGGGACTTCCTTAGTAATATTTAATGTCTATAAACATATTTTATTCTTGTGATCTTTAAGAGACATATATATTTAAGATGACGAAAATATAGGTATGTTGTATATTAATTCTTAGTTATTATCTTCCATTAAGAGATAGATTTGACACCAACCTTGTTTCCATCTAAAAATATTGAGCAAATTAAACTAGAGTCACATGGGGTACCCTGAATCCTTCAAGGGGAATGGACATAGTGGATATCTATTCAGATGAAGAAATTTTTTTTACAAAACAACTTTCATGAAAATAGCAAAAATCCATGTTGAGTGTATAATTTGAATCAAACCTTCCAAAAGTGTATAATTACTACTATAAATGCTCCAGTGGTTTATTTAATTTATAAAGTCAATTATTAGGGAAATTAGATATTAGAGTGTAAGGAACATATTTGTTAAGTGAAAATGTAGAAACAAATTCAGGGGTTCAAAATTGCAAGTGCGTTATATTATGTAATTTAAAAAACCTAGCTAGGTCTTGCAGTGACTTGGGTAGCATTGTATGGTTGTTTCGATAAGTGTTATGAGAACATGACTATACTAGACGGTCTGACTAGTTTGACTGCTGACCGGACTTGAAAACGGTTTTGATTTACCATTTTAACCTTGTGAGGGTTTGACCGCTTTGAACAGTGAATTTTGGTTTGACTATGTTAAACCCGGATAAACCGGAAGCAAACCGGACGATTCACTTAAAAATTAAAAAAATGGAACACTACTATAATATTTTGTTTTACTTCGGTCCAAAAAAATATGAAGAAACATTACTTCAATGTAGTTATACATTCTTATTAATAATATAAAATTTACATTTATGTATAATTATATATTTATAGATAAAAAATATTATTTATATATGAAATTATCCGGTCAGACCAAACAATTTAACCGTTTAAACCTAATATGAGACATCTTTTGATTTAACATCTGGTTCTTGTTTCATAATATTTGTTCTTGTTTCATAATACTGATTTTGATAGGCATTGGAACAATTATTTATTTGTCTATTCCATTAGTTTTAGGAATTGGCCACTTTTAATATGATATTAGATTAGTTGATTAATTGTTAGAGAAGATCTTCTTAAAGCATTTTCCATATAATTATATAAATGAATTCCACATTAAATCATGAGGTAGAATATTAAGGTCTTATATTTATAGATTCATTCACTTGTATAAGTTATTTAACTAATTCTTTTATAATATGAAACTTCTTCATTAGACGACATACAATTGAAATATTCAACATTTATATTATAAGTTAGACAATATACACATTTGATCAAAAATAATTTACTAGCACATTTTGTTTAAGGAGAGTTTTATGATTGATAAATTGGATATTTATCAACCATTATGTATTATTTTAATTTTACTAAACCCTAATTCAACCAACTAAGTTATCACATATGAGTTGCTAACTTTCAGCTTCAACTGATTTCCCACTCAAATTTCCCACTGAAAGCATTTACTTTTACAAATCAACTTGATATACTAATCTTGGTAAAAAAGAAGAGTCACATAATATGAAAAAAATGAATATATCTATTTATATGAGCTGGGCAAGTGTATATAAAATTGTAGAAAATGTAACCACATGGGTGTCAGCACTTATTTATATCTTATAGTTATAAAATGAAATGTACCAAATGAGAATAAATGATTGGCCATGTGGTTTGGTATATAGAAGCAAAAAGTTACTAAAAATGAGATGAATTATCCAAACACGCCACCCAAAGGAAAGAGAGAGGCGACATCCCCAGATTCAAGCTTGCCCCTTGAATAGACTAATCTAACATAGCCAATCTTTTTTAACTATTATCAATTAACCTCGTTATTCTTGGTATATATATATATAAATTAAATAATATCTAGATACAACTTATATTACTTGTACATCTAATATTTTGACAAATAAATAAAGATAACAACTTGTAAATATTTTCTTCATTTTTTCATGTTTAATATTTATCCTCCTCCCTTGAACCCGACTTCTGTTAGAGAAGAAGAAGAACAGAAGAGTAATGCACAGAAGAAGAAGGTATGAAAGATGAAGCAGTGAAAACAGAGAGAATAGAGAGTTGCCAAATTTAGAAAGTATTAGTTGGGATTAACTACCAACTAACCATAGGAATTGCTATTTATAGAATTAGTTACACAAAGGCCCAAATACAACAACAAGAGGCCCACCAATTTCTACTAGTTCATGAATTACATTTTCCTATACTCCTCCTTAATTCAAACTAGTTAGACTAGCAATTCCTAGCCTTCTTCTCTGAACTTCGAAGGCTTCCTTCTTCAATGCTTTAGTTAGAGCATCAGCAAGTTGCTCATCTGATCTGCAGTGTTCTAGCTTCAGATTCCCTTTGTCAACTTGATCTCTTAGGAAATGAAACTTGGTTTCTATGTGCTTGCTTCTCCCATGAGCTATGGGATTCTTGGCTAAGTTGATTGCTGATTTGTTGTCTACATAGAGTAACATGTATTCTGCAGAATGCATTCCTAATTCTTTGAGCAGGGAGAGTAACCATAGAGCTTGACATCCTCCCAAACAGGCAGCAATGTACTCTGCCTCACATGATGAAAGAGCTACAACTTCTTGCTTCTTAGAGCTCCAGCTAACAGGGGCTTCATCAAACTTAAACACATAACCAGTTGTGCTTTTTCTGTCATCCTTGTCACCACACCAATCAGCATCAGTGTATCCAACCATTCTTGCTTTTCTTCTGTTGTTTTTGTTTGGAAAGAGTATTCCATAGTCTAAGCTTCCCTTCAAGTACCTGAGTACTCGTTTTGCTGCCATCATGTGTGAGTATTTAGGTTTATCCATGTACCTGCTAATCACTCCTACTCCATAAGTGATATCTGGTCTTGAGTTGCAAATGTATCTCAATGACCCTATTATTTGTCTGTAGAGTGTAGGATCAACTTCTTCATCTCCTTCCTTATCTCTGCTCAGAAGATTTCCAGTCTCAACTGGTGTAGGTGATGGATTACACTCACTCATGTTGAATCTGCTAAGTACATCAGATATGTATTTCTTCTGATGCATTAGTATTCCTTTGATTGTCTTCACAAACTCAATCCCTAGGAAGTATGAGAGCCCTCCTAGGTCTGACATTTCAAATTCTTGCTTCAGTTTTTTCTTTATATCTTCTACTTCTGCAAGATTTCCTCCAGTTATCAAGAGGTCATCAACATATAAGCATAGTATCATTGTTGCCTCAGTTTGTGTGACTTTGCTGTAGATTCCATGTTCACTGGTGCACCTGGTGAGTCCTTGCTTGACAAGAAAGCTATCAATTCGTTTGTTCCATACTCTAGGTGCCTGTTTTAGCCCATAGAGTGCTTTGTGCAATTTGTATACTTTCTGTGCATGACTTGGTATCTCAAAGCCTAGAGGTTGTGATACAAAAACCTCTTTGTCAAGTGGACCATTCAAGAAAGCAGATTTCACATCCATTTGGCATAGGGTCCAGTCCATAGAGCATGCTATTGCTATGACTAGCCTTACTGTCTCCATCCTTGCCACAGGTGCAAACACTTCATCAAAATCTATTCCTGGTTTTTGCAAGAAGCCTTTTGCTACTAATCTAGCTTTATACTTGGCCACTGTTCCATCAGGTTTCATTTTCACCTTGTACACCCATTTTACTGGGATGGCTTTCTTTCCTTCTGGTAGGTGTGTGAGTTCCCATGTTCCATTCTTCTCAATGGAGTTGATCTCTTCCTTCATGGCCTCAACCCAGCATTCCTTTCTGATTGCCTGTTCAAAAGTTATTGGTTCCATTTCTGCCAGAAGAGCCATATGGACAAGATCACCTTCAGAAGTAATTGAGGTATCTGAAAATATCTCATAATCTCTCAACCTTGTTGGTCTTTGTCTTTCTCTCTGAGGTCTTCCAGTGATTGGTGAGATTACTTCATCCCTTTGAGTTTCTTGAGGTGTTTTGTTGCTGAACTCAATATCAATCTGACTAGCCTTGTGTGAGTTTTCCTGAATTGAATTCCATTCCCAAGCTTTAGTCTCATCAAACTTGATGTCTCTGCTGTAGTGAATGGAATCAGTTCAGGGGTTATAGAGTTTGTATGCCCCTGTTGAATGATATCCTAGGAAGATTAGCTTTTCTCCTCTGTCATCCAGTTTTTGTCTCTTGATATCTGGTATGTGTCTATAACATATTGATCCAAATATCCTGAAATGCTTCACACTTGGCTTGAGTCCTGACCATGCCTCTTCTGGTGTCACACCTTGCAACCTTTTTGTAGGACTCCTGTTAGCAATGTAGGCTGCAGTGGCTACAGCTTCCCCCCAAAATTTCTTAGGAAGTTCTTTAGTTTTCATCATGCTCCTTGCCATATTTAGGATAGTTCTGTTGACCCTTTCTGCTGTTCCATTGTGTTGAGGGGTGTATGGTGAGATGATCTCATGAGTGATGCCTTCTTGTTCACAGAAAGCATGAAATTCATTGGATGTGTATTCTCCTCCACCATCACTCCTTAGTAGCTTCAGTTGGTTTCCACATTGCTTTTCAACCATTGTCTTGAAACTCATAAATCTGTTCAGGACTTCACTTTTCTTCTTCAGTAGGTAGATCCATAATTTTCTGGTGTGATCATCTTTAAAGGTTAGGAAATATTTGTTTCCACCCAATGATTGCACCTCCAAAGGGCCACATACATCAGTGTGAACTACTTCTAGTGGCTTTGATGTTCTTGACTGCACTTGTGAGCTGAAGGAATTCCTGGTTTGTTTGCTTGTGAGGCAATCTTCACATGTTTCAGTTGGTGTGTAGATATTAGGAAGTCCACTCACCATTCCATCCTTACTCATCAATTCTAGACTTCTGAAGTTGATGTGCCCAAACCTTTTGTGCCAAATCCATGTTTCATCTGCTATGGACTCTAAGCATTCATGATCCTCAAGCTGAATTCCAATCTTGAAAGTTCTGTTGGTTGATAGTGGAGCCTTCAAGATTAGTGTTCTGTTTTTGTTGAAGATTTTCAGCATTCTATCCTCCATCCTCATGTTGTATCCCTTCTCAAGCAACTGACCAAGGCTTATGAGGTTGTTTTTCATTTTTGGCACATACAAAACATTTGATATGTATGATGCAGTGCCATCCTTCTTCTTGATTCCTATTTTTCCAATTCCCTCTGCAGTGATGAAACTGTTATCTGCAAATTTCACTCTGGTCTTCACAGAATCATCAAGAGTCAAGAACCACTCTTTGTGCCCTGTCATGTGATTTGAGCATCCAGTGTCAAGGTACCAACTATCTGCAGGAAGTTGTTGATCATTTTTTGCAGTGATCATCAACAATGCTTCATCTAGGTCACTTTCTTCTAAGCCTGTGATCTCCTTTTCTGCCATTAGTAGAACTTCTTCATCAGAATCCTCCTCTTTGGCTAATCTGGCTTCAGCATCTTTGCCTCTTCTTTTGAGTTTGCATTCTGATGCAAAGTGTCCCCAATTCCTACAGTTGAAACACTGAATATTGCTCTTATCTTTCTTCTTCATGCCATTGTTAGGCTTCTTGGTGTACTTCTTTTCAAACTCAGGAGGATTAGTCTTAGTGAATCCCTGGCTATGTTGATTAGAGCCTTCACCCTCTTGTCTCTTATCACTTAACCATCTTCTACCATCTCTTCTTGGTTTGTTATTGTGCCCTGAGTTTTTCTTCTGAAATTGACCACTGAGTGCTTGTTGTGATTGCCTGTCATTCGTCCTTTCTAGAAATCTTTGTTCATGAGCCTCCAAAGAACCTTGCAATTCATCAATCTTGAAGTGTTCAAGATCCTTTGATTCCTCAATTGCTACAACTACATGATCGAATTTAGCTGAAAGAGTTCTAAGGATTTTTTCAACTATACCTTGCTCTGACATCTGCTCACCACAACTCTTCATCTGGTTGATTAAGCCTCGAATTCTTGTGAAGTACTCAGATACTCTCTCTTGCTCCTCCATCTGAAGCAATTCATACTGCCTTCTCATCATTTGCAGTCTCACC